>NC_058519.1:274585082-274885082 GCF_904849725.1 Hordeum vulgare subsp. vulgare | reverse complement strand
ACTATTGATGATTTTTTGTTGGGTGACCTATTTTTGTCCATATGAAAGCAGAGGACCATATGGTCTGTGTCCTTTTCATCCATATGAAAGTAGACGCACATTGTGGTGCTAGTTTGCTGGGTTTTGTTTCCGACCATCGTGTTGTGATGATTTTGCAGGTACCCCGAGAGGCCCTTCAGTTTGCCGGAATGTCGATTAACTTCCTTTCCGGCAAATTCGGGTACTCCATATGTCCTATTTTCAGCAAAGGTCATGCTGAAATTTTCCGTGAATTTTAGCATGACTTTGCTAAAAATAGGACATATGGGGTACTTGCGACTAATGCATGGGCCGGGGTATCTTAGTACTTAATTAAGTAGGATCAACTGCCCCTTTATTCTTGCTGCATTAAACCATAAGTGGCAATAGAGCAAAGTGATTAGGCCCAACTTAGAATTCTCCTTCCCTTTTCTTGATAGGGTATATTATTAGCAGATACCCATATATATCAGTCAACCTAGGGTGCCTCGGCATCGATAAACCCTAAATGATGAAAACTTAACTTAGCATTTAGGGTCCCTCAGCATCGACAAACCCTAAATTATAAAACCTTGTCTTTTAGGGTACCTCGGTGTCGATAAAAACCTAAATGATGAAAGCTTAGACTTTTAGGGTGCCTCGGCGTCGACAAATCCTAAATGATAAAATCTTAGCTTTTAGGATGCCTCGGTGTCGACAAACCCTAAATGATGAGACCATGATCTTGTTCCTTGACAATAACCAACTTTTTGACCAAACTTTTTTCCTATTTAGAGCGAAACATGGCCCACAACAATGAGGCCGGCGGTTCGAGCAAGCCATTCGGGAGCTGTCCCAGGAGATGGAGGAAGAACCTCACTGCTATGAGGACACCGCGGAAGACACCGATCCCGAGTACACAACCCCTAGTGGCGTCGGGGATGACACCACTGATGGTGCCGCCGAGGATGCCACCACTGATGATGGCACCGCACGCACAGATGGCAGCCAATCGAAGAGGGAACGGAAGGACCGGCTCCCGAACGTGCTCAGCACCGTAAAGGAGGAATTTCCTGAAGTGAACTCCGTCGGGTATCCAACGGCGCCCAAACTAATAGTCAAGGGGTACGCGGTTCAGCTCGGGTGCATTCTCCGAAGCACTGTCTCGATCAACACCGAGAACCTAAGGCATAAGGACCGAGGGAATTTGCGCAACCTCCTCTTCACGAAGCTACACGAACGATACAAGTTCCCCGGTGACGTCGCAAACACACGCCTCTCAAGGAATAAAGTGAACAGTGCCGCCCTCACGAAGATGAGCAAGGCCCTGTCTACTTGGAGAAGCGTGGTGAAGAGAATGATTGACAAAGGTGATAGTTATGAGAAGATCAAGGCGAAAAATCCTTCGATCAGCGAAGATGACTACAAGGAGTTCAAGATCAAGTGCGAGAGCAAGGCAACCGCGGAATCAAGTCAGTGGGGGAAAGAAATGCGGGAGTTGAACTTAGGGGTCCAGCAACTCGGTCCCGGCGGTTACAGAGTGGCGGAACCTATATGGGACAAGGAGGACGCGGAGCGTGCCGAGCAAGGCCTACCACCCCGCTTCGAGAAATACGGTGACAAGCAGACCAGGAACTATGTCAGGGCCCGGTACAAGGTGGACCCAGTAACAAAGGAGCTTACCACGGATGCGAAGACCAGGGTGCTTGAGAGTGTTCTGGTAAGGAATACACCCCACGTAATTAGCTCCATATGGTTGCATTCTAATTAATGAAGCCAAATTTCTGAATGGTTCATTCCTTCCGCAGGACACTGAAAGCAGTAGCACGGGGTCGTCTCAGAGCTCCCATTAGGACACCAATTTAAATAGGGCGTTTAACATAATGAAAAACAAGGATCAGTCGAGTAAGCCGTCGTCAGCTGGTCGTGTGGCCAGCAAAGGCTTGTCCACGAAATGGTCGTCATACTATAACGCTGGTGGGCGAAAGGAGAGAAATACCAACTTGGAAAGCCAGTCGCGCGAGGTTAAAGAACTCAAGGCAAAAGTGGCGCGGAATCCGGAGATGGTCCAAGAGCTAGTGCAACACCAAGTGGGATGGGTGATCACCGCCATTGTGCCTACCTTGATTGAGGGGCTGCAGGCGTGGATTGCGGGCGGCCAATAGGGGCCGCCCCCGATCCCAGCTTCACGGCCAGCAACTCGCACAACGCGCAGGCGACACCATTGGTGTGTCCGGTGCCGGCGCCATTGGTGTCTCCGGCGCCGGCCGGCACCTCGGCAGCAAGCGGCCCCTCCGTCACTTGCACGCCCACCATTGGCGGTGCCTCGACATTAGCCGAGCTCGACACCATCACTGTAAGTAAGCCTCTCTCGACCGATGACTTCATCTCCTTGCCTTTGACTAGGCATCCCCTAACGCCCTACATGTTTTCGCAGGGCGCCGGCACCGACGTTCCATGCACTCTCCTGCACTTCATGGGCGGCGAGTTGATCGATGTCGCCAAGGGCAGAATCGTTCAACCGGTCAATCCCATGTTCCACGGTAAACCGATGCCACCCACCACGTATAGGGTTCAACTGTTTCGGATGCTGCCAGGCTGCGACGACTTGTTACCTCCGTTCCACCCCGCTCGGGCCGACAAAGATGATGTGATGACACTCAGCGCCTGCTTAAGCTAGCCCTTGCTTTGGCCGAAGATCCAGATTCGTTTGGGGGCGGGGGACACCACCCCACAGACAACACCGCCAGTCGTGCCGGCGCCAAGCCATGGCAAGACCGCCGCAACGCTACCGGACATGCATATGGCACACGATCCGGACATGCATATGGCACAGGTTCCGGACGATGACGATGACGACGATGGTACATTTACCAAGGTCGATAAGTACTTTGCCGAACATGGGTACGATGAGGAATTCTTGGGGCCTCCTTCTCAAGAACCCAACCCTGCAAAAGACGACCGCGATCTAGCTGGTACCGCGGAGAAACCCAATTGCAACAGGCGTTGTCTGGCGTTTAGTTTTTAGGAGACACCTCCAGTTGCCGCCTTCACCGAGCCTCAGATAGCCGAGGTGCGAAATATTATCAGCCCCAACACACTCAAGAAGGTGGTCTCTGAGCAGATGAACTCGATCCCATTACATCAGCAGAAGAAGGGACGGAAAAGAAAGACTAACAAGGCTGCGAGCCAGCCGGCACTGAGTACGATCCATGCTCTGGACGGACCACCTTCACCTAAGGATATCTCGAGGAGGATGCATGTGGCGGGTAGGCCGATGCTACCGACTAATCTGCCCAATGCTGCAACCGGTGCTATGCGGAGTCTGCATGACAGTGTTCTTTGTTAGGAGAAGCGGCGTCTCTCCGAGAATAATGTGGCATACCCGGTTTTCATGGCCAAGGTGCCAGAGGGCAAGGGATTTGTCGATAGCGCCATTGGGGGTATGATCGTCCTGCGGTTTGCCGACATCTTCGCTATGTTTAACCTTCATCCACTGCACTACACCTTCGTTCGGCTATTTTCGCTGAGTATGGAGATGCAGATCATTAGAGACAAGACCCCGGACGTAGTGATAGTCGACCCCTTCTATATGCGTGCCAAGATCTAGGGCGGCGCTGGGGACCGGCAAGTCGCGAGTTCATACCTCGAAGGCGTCATTCTGGCAAACTCAGAAAAGGATAACTTCCTCGTGCCTTACTTTCCCTGGTAAGTTATCCCCTCATCGCCACATAACATATGATTTCTTAGATTTTGATCGTCCTTTTTTATCTAACATTCTGTGTTTTGTGCAGTGACACACGTTGCACACTCATCCTCTTAAGCCTGAAATATTCCACGGACACGTATTTCGACTCGGACCGTCAGTCAAAAAAAGACTACACAAATATCAAGAAAGTTCTTGATGAAGCTCTTCCCGGCTACGCCATATCTGGAGGCACCTTCAGCAGGACAAGTCTCAGGCACGGCAAGCACGTGTTCACCCACAATACGACGTTCGCCTGCGTCAAGCAGCCGCCTGGCAGTCAGAAGGATGCCTACTACGCCCTCCATCACATGCAGGCGATCATACGGGACAGTAATCAGCTTCGGCTACCAAATAATCTCAAAGATTGGGCTGCATGCTTGTCGGCAATCCAGGATGCGGACATCAGACAAGAATTCTTTCACATCCAGTCGGAGTTTGCGGAAATCTTCCATCAAGATGTCCTTCGTACCTCGGGGCAGTTCTACCTCAGATCTCCGATGTCCAATAGTGAGATAGATACAATGCTACAAATGCAGGCTGACAACGACCGCAATTTCATGGCCATCACGAAAGGCGGCGGCTTCATCCACGTTCCCGTGAATCGCTACTAATTCATATTGCAATATTAAACTTTAGTGAATTGGTATGTCTCTTTGGTTTGGACAGTCGTTCAACCTATATATAATCGATGCTATTTATTAGTAGGACCATGAATCGTGCTGTTATAGTTATAATATTAAACTTTAATGAACTTGTATGTCTCTGTGAATTGCTACTAACGTTTTGTTTGGCTAGTGCATAGAGATGCCATCGTATGTCGTGTACAAGGGTAAGGTTCCCGGAGTCTACGACGACCGGGAGGAGTGTCGGAGACAGGTTCACCGATTCAGCGGTAACAGTTACAAAGGGTACACCACAAGGGCGGAGGCGTAACTTAGATACGCGCGCTATCTAGCGGGAGAGAGGAGGGAGCGTTGGAGGAACCGGATGAAGACCAGTTTCATTGCGATTATGCTCATCGTGATGACCGCAGCTCTCTTCTATGTGATGGTAGTTTAGATGGTCGATATCGACTTGTAATGTGAAGACAAACTCGCTACTCGCGGTCTCGAGACTTGTAATGTTCTAACTTTGTTCGGTATTTTAAATTCGGAGACTAATATGATGAATTGTATTCGGAGACTAATCTTCTATTGTATTCGATAAATCTGTTGTTTATATGTTGTGCTATCTATATTCTGTGCAATAATATATTTTGTAATCTGTGCAAATATCAGAAAAAATAAAATAAATACCTAATATTCATACTAGTGGCGCATCACCCAGCACACTAGTGGCGCACTTCAAAAGCACACTAGTGGCGCATCGTCAACTAGTGCGCCATTAGTAAGCCAGAGCATATGGGTAAATATTGCCCTGGGAGGCATACAAATGGCGCACCATAAGCTATACTAATGGCGCACCAGGATCTATACTAATGGCACACCAGGATCTATACTAATGGCGCACCGGGATATATACTAATGGCGCGCCGGGATCTATACTAATGGCGCACTACTTGGTGCACCATTAGTATACCAGATACTAATGGCGCACCGTGAGCAATACTAATGGCGCACTGCCTGGTGCGCCATTAGTATACCAGATACTAATAGCGCACTTGTGGTGCGCCATTAGTAAAAAAATCTAATGGCGTGATGCTAGTGTCGCACCTATAGTGCGCCATTAGTAGCAAAAATAGGTGCGCCATTAGCAAGCCTTTTCCTAGTAGTGACATGACTTCTTGGGTGGATTCGTCTGAGGTGGAGGCTACATGGTCTCCGGTTCACGAGCCTCAGGTTGACAAGCCTTCGACCCACGAGACTCGTGTCCCAGAGGCTTCATTCCAGGCGACTCCGGAGCAAAGCAGGGATGAGAGTACGTCCAAAGAGACCTAGTGGGATACCTGGGCTGAGCCATGTGGCCATGTTCGTAGCGACGAGGAGCTGGGTGAGGGGCTACCGTCTACCAACGTGGTAGTTCGGGGCTCCCGCTCGTGCTGGCGACCCCCGAGCAGAGGTGGTCGATTAGGCCAAATGGGGACAAGTAAGTTAATTGACTCTTATTTAACCTTTTGCTTTCGCGTTTTCTCAAATATATATTGTTTTGGCTTTAATTTGTCATACTGTAGGGATTGGATTGTTGCCAAGGGTGTCTGCAAGCCCAACAGCGTCCTTGGTGTGCTTCGCCGTAAAAACTTCCCAGGGTTTGTTACATTGCCTGGTCGAGAGCGAGAGGTAAGAATGACCTGGGAGCACTACTTGGGTGTCCCGGCCCCGCCGGAGGTGGAGATCGACGGTGTTTTGTGCGACCCGAGGGCCGACATGGTGATCCGAAAGTTCTGGGTAATTTCTCCTTCACACAATTATAAATCAACCATAGCTATTTATTGTACTAATCGGTGTTGTCTCGTTTGGAGACGTACTACAGGTGTGAGGAGGGATACGAGGAGGACGCGGCAAAGGTTATCGAAACCGAATGTCGCCGCCTACTTCAACACTTTCGGCACGAGGCTCGGGTGCAGGCTGTTCGAGACTACTATGCCACGTGGCGTATTAGCATTGACAAGGCGAAGTGCCGTGATGCTAAGATGGAGAAGGAGCATTACATGAAGGTAATTACATATTATTAAGGCTATGTAGTTAGTTTCCTTGATTAGGTTCTTACGCGCTCAAATTTCTCTTTATTAACTTAGGTGCCCCCGAGATAGTGTGTTGATAAGATGGATTGTTGGGAGGCCTTGGTGGATCAGTGGTGCTCCGAAACGTGGGAGGCCAGCCACAACAACGCCAAGGAGAGGCGTGGAAAAATGGTTGGTGTCCCACACCATCAAGGGAGCGTCAACTTAATCCAATTTGGCGAGAACTGGGTATGTGGTTTGCTTCATGCCTCATGCAATTCATTCTTAATGCTATCTTGAGCCCTTTACTAATACAATTTTCCTCTCTCTCTCTTTTAGGCGCGTCACAATAAGACGGAGGTGCCACAGATATTCGACCTATATGCGATGGCCCATACTGCCTCGTACAAGAAGGTCAAGGCATTCTCTGAGTCTGACCTCGAGCACCCAGAAAACTTCACCAACATCTCCTCCCACCACAAGCTCGTGAAGTATAGAGATCACGAGAAGGCGAGGAAAGGGGACGACTTTAACCCGAGCAAGAGGCATATTGATCCAGAGCTGGTGATGATAGCTGGCAATGGGAGGCCCCATGGCTCGATCGCCGTTGGAAACGGCCTTATACATTGTCCTAGCACTCTCCGGTAGATAAAGGCACGCCAAACGAGCTCCTGTCCGGAGATAACACGTCGTCCACGGCCAGTCGAGCTCGCCATCGAGGTTAGTTTAATGGACTCAACTATCTTTCCGCATTATGTTGTGCGTTGGAACCAATATGATTGCATTGCTAACAATGAGTTGTGTTGCAAGATGCTATTCAGAAAGAGAGAGAGGCAATGCAGGCGGCTATGGCGGAGAGGGATAAGGAGATTAGGGAGCTGGAGGAGAGGACGACTCTATTGGTGGAGGCGGAGAGGGCACGGAATGATGCGTCTAACAGGGCCATATACGAGCTCTTCGTGGTAAGTTTCTTCTTCATGTTATTTCAAATCTTGCATTTGAATGTCCGTTTCATTAATAAATAAAAAGTTTGACCTGTCGAAACCAAATGTACAGTCTATGTGCGAGAAGAGCAGCCAAGTCCCTCCGTCGATGCCAGTCATTAATGCGGTGGGGACGGTGAGTGTCATTTCAGTGGAGTGATCTTAAGAGTGTCCTCATGTTAACGACACATTGCAAACGATGTTTGGTGCAGAATATCTCCCGAAACGCATCGCACGACCCTTCTACAGTGGATCCTTCTCCAGGGAAGCCTTCTCAAGGTGAAACAAGCCAGAGCCACCGTGCTTCACCGCCGTGATGACGATAATGGTATGTTATTTCTAGTGTTTTGATAAACATTAGCTAGACTTCCATCTAAATGACATAATTAGCTTAGTTAGCTCCAAAATGGCTAAATTGGCTAATTATCCTACAAAATGACATAATTAGCATAGTTAACTCCAAAATTACCTATTTAATAAAAAATGACCTATAGTTAGCTAAGTTCTCTCCTAAATGACATAATAAGGCTTACGTAGCTGTAAGATGGCATATTCCCCCTAACTTAGGTATTAAATGGCCTATAATTAGCCTAGCTAGATCCAAAATGGCTTAATAAGCATAGTTTGGTCCGGAATGACCTATTTTACACAAGTTAGCTCCGAAATGACCTATAGTTAGCTAGGCTTCCACCTAAATGACATAAGTAGCTTAGTTAGCTCCAAAATGGTCTATTTAATAAAACATCACCTATACTTAGCTAATTATCCTCAAAATGACATAATTAGCTCCAAAAGGGCATTCTTAGCAAATTTAGCAGAAGAAGGGGACAAGAGGAGAAGAAAGAGGAAAAATTAAAGGAAGGAAGAAGAAGAAGAAGAGAAAAAGAAGAAGAGAAGGAGGAGGATAAGAAGAAGGAGAAGAAGGGGGAGAAGAAGGAGATGGAGCTCCTCCTTCTCCTTCTTTTCCCTCCTTCTTCCTCCTTCTCCTTCTCCTTCTTATTTTCTTCTTCTTCTCCTCTTCCTTCTCCTCCTCCTCCTCCTCCTTCTTCTTTTACTTCTACTTCTCTTTCTCTTCTTCTACGTAGCTTAGACTCATCCAAGAAAGACTAAATTGGCTAATTATCCTAAAAAATGACATAATTAGCTTAGTTAGCTCCAAAATGACCTATTTAATAAAAAATAACCTATAGTTAGCTAAGTTCTCTCCTAAATGACATAATAAGGCTTACGTAGCTGCAAGATGACCTATTCCCCCTAACTTAGGTATTAAATGGCCTATAATTAGCCTAGCCAGATCCAAAATGGCTTAATAAGCATAGTTTGCTCCGAAATGACCTATTTTACCCAAGTTAGCTCCGAAACGACCTATAGTTAGCTAGGCTTCCACCTAAATGACATAATTAGCTTAGAGAGCTCCAAAATGGTCTATTTAATAAAACATGACCTATACTTAACTAATTATCCTCGAAATGACATAATTAGCTCCAAAAAGGCATTCTTAGCTAATTTAGCCCGAAGAAGGGGACAAGAGGAGAAGAAAGAGGGAAAATGAAAGGAAGGAAGAAGAAGAAGAAGAAGAGAAGAAGAAGAAGAGAAGGAGGACAATAAGAAGAAAGAGAAGGGGGAGAAGAAGGAGAAAGAGATCCTCCTTCTCCTTCTTCTTCCTCCTTCTTCCTCCCTCTCCTTCTCCTTCTTCTTTTCTTCTTCTTCTCCTCTTCCTTCTCCTTCTCCTCATCATCCTCCTCCTCCTACTCCTTCTTCTTATACTTCTTCTTCTCTTTCTCTTCTTCTACGTAGCTTAGACTCATCAAAGAAGAAGAAGAGAAGGAGGAGGATAAGAAGAAGGAGAAGAAGGAGAAAGAGCTCCTCCTTCTCCTTCTTCTTCCTCCTTCTTCCTCCTTCTCCTTCTCATTATTTTCTTCTTCTTATCCTCTTCCTTCTCCTTCTCCTCCTCCTCCTCCTCCTCCTTCTTATTTTACTTCTTCTTCTCTTTCTCTTCTTCTACGTAGCTTAGAATCATCCAAGAAAGACTAAATTGGCTAAGTATCCTACAAAATGACAAAATTAGCTTAGTTAGCTCCAAAATGACCTATTTAATAAAATATGACCTATAGTTAGCTAAGTTCTCTCCTATATGACATAATAAGGCTTACGTAGCTGCAAGATGACCTATTCCCCCTAACTTAGGTATTAAATGGCCTATAATTAGCCTAGCTAGATCCAAAATGGCTTAATAAGCATAGTTTGCTCCGGAATGACCTATTTTACCCAAGTTAGCTCCGAAATGACCTATAGTTAGCTAGGCTTCCACCTAAATGACATAATTAGCTTAGTTGGCTCCAAAATGGTCTATTTAATAAAACATGACCTATACTTAGCTCATTAGCCTCGAAATGACATAATTACCTCCAAAAAGGCATACTTAGCTAATTTAGCCCGAAGAAGGGGACAAGAGAAGAAGAAAGAGGAAAAATGAAAGGAAGGAAGAAGAAGAAGCAGAAGAATAAGAAGAGAAGGAGAAGGAGGAGGAGGAGGAGAAGAAGGATAAGAACTTCTCCTTCTTCTCCTCCTCCTCCTCCTTCTCCTTCTTGTCTTCTTCTTCTTCTTTCTTTCTTTTCATTTTTCCTATTTCTTCTCCTCTTCTCCTCTTCTTGGAGATAAATTAGCTAACTATGTATTTTTGGAGCTAAATGGGCTAATTATCTCATTTTAGAGGAAAACAAGCTAAGTATATAATATGAATGAGCTAACCAAGGTTCTTATGCCATTTTGAGGTTATTATGGCATTTTGGAGCTAAATGGGCTAATTAAGTCATTGTTGGGGAAATTAAGGCAAGGAGAATATGAAAGAGGAGAAGAATGAGGAGCAAGAGGAGAAGAATAAGAAATAAAGAAGAAGGAGGAGAAGGAGGAGGCGGAGAAGGACTAGAAGGTCCTTGGCCTTCTCCTCCTTCTCCTCCTCCTCCTCCTCCTTCTCCTCCTCCTTCTTCTCTTTCTCCTTCTCTTCTCTTTCTCTTCTTCTTTTTGTCCTTCCTTTTCATTCCTCCTCTTATCCTCTTCTTGGCGCTAAATTAGATAACTATGTCATTATAGAGGAAATCAAGCTAAGTATATAATATTAATGAGCTACGCAAGTTTCTTATGCCATCTTGAGCATATAATGTCTTTGTGGAGCCAGATTGGCTAATTATGTCATTGTTGGGGAAATTAAGGCAAGGAGAATATGAAAGAGTAGAAGAAATAGGAGGAAGAGAAGAAGAATAAGAAATAAAGAAGAAGGAGGAGAAGGAGGAGGAGAAGGACTAGAAGGTCCTTGGCCTCCTCCTCCTCCTTCTCCTTCTTCTCTTCTCCTTCTTCTTCTTTCTTTTCATTTTTCCTATTTCTTCTCCCCTTCTCCTCTTATTGGAGCTAAATTAGCTAACTATGTCTTTTTGGAGCTAAATGGGCTAATTATCCCATTTTAGAGGAAAACAAACTAAGTATATAATATTAATGAGATAACCAAGGTTCTTATGCCATTTTGAGGTTATTATGGCATTTTGGAGCTAAATGGGCTAATTATGTCATTGTTGGGGAAATTAAGGCAAGGATAATATGAAAGAGGAGAAGAAAGAGGAGGAGGAGGAGGATAAGAAGAAATAAAGAAGGAGGAGAAGGAGGAGGAGGATGAGAAGGACTAGAAGGTCCTTGGCCTTCTCCTCCTTCTCCTCCTCCTCCTCCTTCTCTTCTCTTTCTCTTCTTCTTTTTGTTCTTCCTTTTCATTTATCCTCTTCTCCTCTTCTTGGAGCTAAATTAGCTAACTATGTCATTATAGAGGAAAACAAGCTAAGTATATAATATTAATGAGCTAACCAAGGTTCTTATGCCATTTTGAGCTTATAATGTCTTTTTGGAGCTAAATTTGCTAATTATGTCATTGTTGGGGAAATTAAGGCAAGGGGAATATGAAAGAGGAGGAGAAAGAGGAGGAGGAGAAGAAGAAGAAGAAATAAAGAAGAATGAGGAGGAGGAGGAGAAGGACTAGAAGGTCCTTGGCCTTCTCCTCCTCCTCCTCCTCCTCCTCCTTCTTCTCTTCTTCTTCTTCTTCTTCTTCTTTCTTTTCGTTTTTCCTATTTCTTCTCCTCTTCTACTCTTCTTGGAGCTAAATTAGCTAACTATGTCTTTTGGAGCTAAATGGGCTAATTATCCCATTTTAGAGGAAAACAAGCTAAGTATACAATATTAATGAGCTAACCAAGGTTCTTATGCCATTTTGAGGTTATTATGGCATTTTGGAGCTAAATGGGCTAATTATGTCATTGTTGGGGAAATTAAGGCAAGTAGAATATGAAATAGGAGAAGAAAGAGGAGGAGGAGGAGGAGAATAAGAAATAAAGAAGAAGGAGGAGGATCCTAATGTAGATTTCCGGTCGGGCATAGATAGCTCTTTGCCAAAGGAACGAAAGAAATACCCGTTGATGTTGTATTTCTCAAATAAACGGGCCTTATAGTCAAAACCATTAGCGACTTGTCTCAGTTCGGCATCCATAGACTCTGAATTAGCCTACAAGTTTAATACGAAACGATTGTTGCATAAGCCGCAAGTTAGACCAAGAAATGAAATGGTCCATTATTGATAATTACCGTTTGTTTGAACCAAGAGATGAAACCGGGATAGCCGCCTCCTGTCTTTGACAGAAGCTCATACTCTTCGATGGAATCATTTTCGATCACCGCTCCATCCGAGAATTTGGTGACGTAACGGCTATTTGAATATCCGGGAATAAGAGTAGTTCAAAGGAATTAGAAGTTACGGGAAAATGTGCCGAGCACTCACTCGATGTACGGACGGACTTCTGTTAGGTTGTTGAAGATATACAACGAAATGTTCCGCCATTCTTCGACATCCAACGTTATTGGTTTCGAAGCACAAGCTGGTGCGAGCTTCCCTTTGAATAGGCTGAGGTTGGACCCACCTTTTTAGGGTCTGCATCATTGTGTCGAGGCTTCGGATTATGCAAATGATGATTTTTGACTTCGTAGTGTGCTGTCACAAAGTTTGCCACCTCCTCAGTAATGAATGCCTCATCCATCGATGCTTCAATTCTACGCTTATTTTTACATTTAGCTCGAAGGGTCTTCTGCATCCTCTCAGTTGCATAGCACCAACGATCTTGCACGGGACCACCCAATCTTGCCTCGGTCGGTAGATGTAAAATCAAATGCTGCATTGGATTAAAGAAGCCCGGTGGAAAGATCTTCTCTAACTTGCACAACAACTCCGGTGCAAACTCCTCCATGTCTTCTACCACGCCAGGCGACAATTCCTTCGCACAAAGAACACGAAAGAAATAGCTCAGCTCCGCCAGTATTAGCCATTCATCCTCAGGAATAAAGCCACGTGACATCACCGACATTACCCGCTCTAGCCATATCTACCAATCATGACTCTTGAGACCAAAGATTTTTAATTTTTCAAGACTCGCTCCCCTCTTTAGATTCGCTGCATACCCATCGGGGAACATCAAGTGCATTTTGACCCACAAGATAATTTCCCTCATAGCTGGCCTTCCAAGATTGAATGAGGCCTTTGGCTTCGACCACTTCTGCTTTCCTTTGCCTTCTCGCATGTTTTGTAACGGTCTATGACATAGTGTCTCTTGATCGACTCTAGCCTTAGTATTATCCTTTGTCTTCCCATCTATGTCAAACAATGTACCAAAAATAGCCTCTCCGATATTCTTTTGAGTGTGCATCATGTCGATATTGTGTGGAAGAAGGAGGTCTTTGAAGTAAGGCAGATCCCAGAAGCATGGCTTGTGAGTCCAGGCGTGTTTTGAATTATACCCCTCGAAATACCCTGGACGCTCTAGATCAGGCTCGAGGGCGTTTAACTGATCTAGGATCTGTTGGCCTGTCAATGCAGGTGGTGCCAAGTTTTTGACAACTTTACCTTTGGTAAAGTTCTTCTTGTCTTTTTTGAACTGATGGTCAGGATCCAAGAACTATCTATGCAAGTCAAAGCAAGAATACTTCCGAACCTCCTGCAACCAATGAAACTGAAGAGATGCCTTGCATTAGGGGTACGAGAACCTTCAATGCACACACCATCCAGAGAATAGTGCATACGCGGGCAAGTCATGCATAGAGTACATGTACCACACATGCATTTTGAAGTTTTGTTTTCTAGCGGCATCGTATGTCTTGACCCCATTATCCCAAGCGTCTTCCAATTCATCCTTAAGTGGCTGCAGGTACACATTCGTATTCTTCCCCGGATAATTGGGCCCTGGAATTATCAACGTCAAAAATATGTTCTTTCTTTGCATAATCTGTCCGGGGGGAGATTGAGTGGAATGACAATACAGGCCAACAACTACATTTGGTTGCCGTCATGCCGAAGGGATTAAAACCATCCGTGGCGATGCAGACTCGAGGATTCCTTGGATCTGCCGCTTTATCCAGATGTAATCCATCGAAATGTTTCCACGCTTCCCCATCCGATGTGTGTACCACCATCTTATTCCCATCTGCATCTAGTTCGGTTCTTTTGCCCAATTTGTGCCATGTCATCTGTCTGGCTGTCTCTTTGACCATGAAAAGACGTTGAAGTCTTGGTAAGATTGGCATATACCGAAGAACACTAACTGCGATTTTGGTCTGCCTCTTCTCACCCATACCGTTGTCTACCACAAGATACCTGCAAGACTCGCAATTGGGACAATAGTCCAAGTGTGCATATTCCTTCCTAAATAATACACTTCCTTTCTCACATGCATCTATCTTCTCATAGGGCATCTTAAGTACACGAAGTATTTTGTCCGACTGGTACAGGTTGGGACGCATGACATGGCCTTTGGGTAGGAAGCGTCCAAATAGTGTCATCATCGCGCCGTAGCATTCTCTTCCCTAGTTGAACTGAGCCTTCAGAGCCATTACTTGTGCAATTGCATCCAGCTGACAGAGCACAGTGTGGTCATGGAGAGGACGTTTTGAAGACTCCAACATTTCATAAAAGGCCTTTGCAGATTCCTCCATCTCATCTTCCGAATCCCGAGCATCATCGAAGTCTTGCACCATGTCTTCGATCCAGGTACCATGCTCGTCCGTGCGACGACGGACCACCTCAGCTCTTGTGCGTTGTATATACTCACCATGAAATGTCCACACCGTATAATTAGGCTTAAAACCCCTCCTCTTCAGGTGTTTAATCATTACAGCCTTCGTCGTCTTTTTATAGTTGTCGCATCTAGGACAGGGGCAATAGTTTCTTTCCTGGCCATTTGCGAATGCGGCTTTCACAAATTCCTTTGTTTTTACAAACCATTCTTTCGTCATCTCTTTCTGACTAGGGTGACCGGCATACATCCACGCACGATCACTCATCTTGCCTAACTACTAAAGACGGAAGAAATATATTTATATATAATTTAGCATTTATATTCATCGGTTAATCAGGTTCGCCATTTTTATTACGTCCAGGCAACCTACACGCTAATAGGTAAAGATAGGTCCTAATCCCACCCGAGTATGTGTAGATTGGGTTCGTTTTCATGCTCTGCTCCGGATCCAACGCAAAATTTCGGCAGCACCTCCCCGCTGTTCTCCTGATACACGTCTCCGCAATAAACACAGAGGATGTGCATCCGGAGAACAACGGGGAGGCACTGACGAAATTCCGCATCGGATCCAGAGCACAGCATACGGGAAAATGAACCCCATCTACACATACTCGAACCCATGTCTTCAATATAATATTCATGAGCTAACCAAGGTTTTTATGCAATTTTGTAGCTAAATGGGCTAATTATCTCATTTTTGGAGAAAATAAGGTAAGGAGAATAAGAGAGAGGAGAAGAAAGAGGAGGAGGAGGAGAAGAAGAAGAAATCAAGAAGAAGGAGAAGGAGGAGGAGGGGAAGAAGGAGGAGGAGAAGAAGGAGAAGGAGGAGAAGATATTCTTCTTCTCTTCTTGTCTTCTTCTTGTCTTCTTCCTTTCTTCTTCTACTTCTTATGTTTGTGTTCTCCTCCTCCTCTTCTTCTTCTTCTTCGTCTTCTTCTTCTTCTTCTCCTCCTCCTCTTCTCCTCTTCTCCTCCTCCTCCTCTTCTTCTTCTTCCTATTCTTTCTATTAAGCTAACTAACTAACCTAACTAACCAAGCTAAATAAACCTATCGCTAAATCTAGATAGCACTAAACAGCAAAAAAATAAAAAAACATAATCTACCACTTAGTAACTAAAAAAGAATCTATCTAACTAACCAAGCTAACTAACTTCTCCTTCTTATTTTTTGCTTATGCTCTTCTTCTTTACTTCTTCTCCTTCTTATTTTTTTCTTCTCTTCTTCTTCTTCTTCTTCTTCTTCTTCTCCTTCTTATTTTTTTCTTCTCCTCTTCTTCTTCTTCTTCTTCTTTTTCTTCTCCTCCTCCTCCTCCTCCTACTCCTCTTCTTCTTCTCCTCTTCTCATCCTCCTCCTCCTCTTCTCCTCTTCTCCTCCTCCACCTAACTAACCAAGCTAACTAACTAACCTAACTAATTTAACAAGCTATCACTAATTAACAAAACAAAATCTACCACTAAACTACCTACTAAATCTACCAACTAACTAAATCTACCACTAAAACTACTAACAATAACAACTACTAAAACTACTAAACCTACTAACAAGAAAAACTACTAAAACTACCAACAAGAACAACTACTAAAACTACTACCACTAAAACTACCAACAAGAACAACTACTACAATTACAATAAAAATCCATGTCGGTAGTTATAATCTAATTCCAAAAAATAATGCGGGTGCGGGGGGAGGGGTGTGGGGGCTCACTGGAAGGGGTGGCTGTGGCGGGGTCGGGGGTGTTGGGGATGGCGGGGCGGCGCCGGCGGCGCCAGGGGCGGCGGCGCGATGGTGGTGGGGCTGCGGTAGCGGTGGCGAGGTGGGGCAGCGGCAGGACGGTGGTGGTGGCATGACGGTGGCGGCGGGGGCGACAGGGGCGGCGGTGGGGGCGACAGGGGCGGCGGCGGGGGCGACAGGTGCGGCAGCGCGACGGGGTCGGCAGCGCCACGGTGGCGGCAGCGGCCGGTGGGCGTCAGGGGTTTTGAGAGAGAGAGGGGCACGGGGGGTGAGCCGTTACAGAGAGAGAGCGGCGGGGTGGGGGTAAGGAGCCGTTAACGGAGTTAGCTCTTTGCCGTCTGCCTCCGGACTCTTTGTCGTCCGCTAGCACACGACAAAGAAGGGACTCCTGTTTGACCTAACCACCCCGCGGTCAGGTGGGCCCATCTACATCTTTGCCGTCCGCTGTGAGACTCTTTGCCGGCTGCTAGCTGATGGCAAAGATGTAACTGATGGCAAAAACACTCTATGCCATCAACAAGTGCTTTGTCGTCTGCTTTGTTGAAGCTGATGGTAAAGACACTCTTTGCCATCAGCTAGCAGACGGCAAAGACTAGGCAGATGGCAAAAAACTGTTTTCCAGTAGTGATAAGGCTATGTAGCTCCAAGATGACCTATTCCACCTAATTTAGCTATTAAATGGCCTATACTTAGCTAATTTCTCTCCGGAATAACCTATATATACTTCTTCATGTAGTATTATTCTTCTAACTTTCTTATTTGTCATTTTGCAGATTACATTCACTTCACGGGAAGCTTGGATTATATTGATGGAATGCTTGAATATGATTTCTTGTACCATGGCTTCACGGAAGCTTGTATGGAAACTATTGTAGTATATGGATATATATGAAACTTTGTATGCATGTGGATGAAACTGGTGTAATATATGGTTTGGTACGGATGCAACTTGCATAATATGTATGTACCATGGATGAAAGTTATTTTAATATGGTTATGAGTACAGAAATAAATTTATTTATGTCAAATATATATATATATATCCTAATTATTGTGAAAAATGCTGGATATAATAAGAAATAAATTAAAAAGGGGCTGGTTCCCCCCTTTGCCGTCTGCCCCACATGGCAAAGGGGTGATGGCAGACGGCAAAGGGGAAGAGAGGGGGGCTGGTTCCCCCCTTTGCCGTCTGCCCCCTCATGGCGAAGGTGGGATGGAAGACGGCAAAGAGTGGAGAGAGAGGGGGCTGGTTCCCCCCTTTGCCATCTGCCCCCACATGGCAAAGGGGGGAACCAGCCCCCTCTCTCTCCCCTCTTTGTCATCTGCCCCCACATGGCAAAGGAGGGATGGCACACGGCAAAGAGGGGAGAGAGAGGGGGCTAGTTCCCCCCTTTGCCGTGCGCCCCCACATGGAAAAGGGGGGTTGGCAGACGGCAAAGAGAGGAGGCCTGCCGTTAACACTTAACGGGGCCGTTGGTGTATCTGTCGTCCCATTTAATTTGCCGTGTGCACCCTCATGGCAAAGATTCTTTGTCGTCCGCTTTAAAAAACAGATGGCAAAGAACCTCTTCACCGGATTTTTTTTGCCGTCTACTTTGTCGTCTGTTGACCGACGGCAAAGCTTTGCCGTCGGTCGTTCCCCCCTTTGCTGTTTGCCATGGCAGACGGCAAATTTCTGAATTTCAGTAGTGTCTAGTCTAGTTTTCAGTGGTGCTTAGGCGAAGCCTTGCTGGACTAGCTCCACCACCACCACCACCACCATGCTGCCATGATGGAGAACTCATCTACCTCTCTGCCCCTCTTGCTGGATCAAGAAGGCGGGGATCGTCATCGAGTTGTACGTGTGATGAACGCGGAGGTGTCGTCCGTTCGGCACTATATCGGGATGGATCATGATGGGATTGCGGAACGGATCGTGATGAGATCGCGGGACGGGCTGCGATTTGGATCGCGAATATGTTCCACTACATCAACCGCGTTATATACGCTTCCGCTTAGCGATCTACAAGGGTATGTAGTTTCACGCTCCCCTCTCGTAGATAGGTATTGCGTGTGTGTAGGCATTTTTTGTTTCCCATGCTATGTTCCCCAACACGTAAAACAAAGGGTTTCCGCTTACTGCGTTGTTGGCTTCACCACTTCCCAAAACAACTACACCATTGAGCGTGCATGGGCTACCCCTGGTTATTATTCGAATCCCCTTAAATGTGGAACACAATCTCCTTATTGATAGGACGTGCCTAGGGGAAAGTGCCTTTGAGCCACGGTTCGAGTTTTTTCATGATTGATTATTGTGACTTTTGTCAGAAGGGTTGCTCGATAAGCGACTCTTCACCTTTGGGCTTTTAATCCTTTAGATTTAATGACGCTTGTTTTAAGAACATGACATCACCGGAGCGACTAAAGTGATGCCAGCCGAATATAAGAGGAACTCGTCGTGCAAGACGTTTATTCTAAGGGTCCGGCTGCTGAAGACCGTACACATCGGCGTTGGAGGCTAGTTCGGGGGCTACTAAGGGAGTTCTGGATTAATGGATCCTCAGCCAGTCGGGTTATCCCTTATGGGCCAACCATATGGGAAGCATCATTGAAGACCGATTATTTGACAACTTTATGATCAAAATTGAAAACTCTGAATACTAGGCATGCACTCCAAGTCAAGGGGACCAGTTCGGCCCATCTATCCCGGCTAAGGTCGGTAACATGTTGAAAGCACAATTTCTCCCTAGGGTGGTTTTGATAATTGATCGCAACATATGCGTCACTGGACTAATGTGTTTTCCATGTATATTTCAGAAAAGTTCAAAAGATGTTATGGCTTAAGGTTTATGTGGAGATGCCCCTGGATGAAAGAAAGTAATAATATTGTCTCAATCTTCAAGCGAGAAGACTCTTCATTTTATATTTGTGAGAAATCAGTTTTGAGTCCATAGGAAAGCAAATACTATTTAAATTGGGTGAGGTATTAAAATAAACTGATTGCTCAAATGCTCAAAGTTAGCAACCAAAACACTCAGTAATTTTTCTCACATATCCACTCTGTCAAGTTCCACATACAAAAATTCGGTGTAACCAACATTGCCACATCGGACCCACCGAGTTTGAACCAAAGACAAAACCCTAGCCATTCCCACCAAATCGGTGCAACCGAAACTGCATCGGTGCTACCGAGTTCAGTGTGACCAACATTATGTTGACAAGATACACAAAATTGGAATTACTGAGTTTGAGTATCGGTGTCACCGAGTTTGGCCATCTGACCGTTAGTCACCTCTTCGGTGCTACCAAGTTCTATATATTGGTCTCACTGAGATTCAAAAGTTCACCACTTTAGTGCTAATCGGTACCACCGAATTGTCCACTTCGGTGTCACCAAGTTTGCACTTTTGTGTGTAACGGTTGGATTTTGGCTGCTTCCTATATATACCCCTTCACCGACCTCTCATTCGTGGGATAAGCACTCGGAACACACACTTCATTTCCATATCCATTTTCTGAGAGAGAACCACCTACTCATGTGTTGAGACCAAGATATTCCAATCCAATAATTTGAATATTGATCTCTAGCCTCCCCAAACTTCTTTCCACCAAATCAACCTCTCCTACCCATGCATATTCTGTGAGAGAGAGATTTCTGTTGAGGAGACTATCTTTAGAAGAATAAGAGCAAGGAATTCATTGATCTACCCCATCTATTACCTTTTGGAGGGTGGTGCCTCCTAGATTGGTTAGGTGTCGCTTGGGAGCCTCCTACTTCATGTTGTGGAGTTGAACCAAGATGTTTTTAAGGCCAAGGAGATCGCATACTTCGTGAAGATCTACCATGAGTAAGGCTAGTCCTCCATGGATGAAAGCCGTGGTGGGATAGAGAAGGCCTCTTCTTTGTGGACCCTCCATGAGTGGAGCCCTCCATGGACTCTCGTAGCCCTTACCCTCCATGGGTTGAAGTCACCACTAACATGGACGTGTGATATTAACACCTATTGAAACCATGCCAAAAGGCGCCGTGTCAACCTTATGTGTTTGATCTCCCTTCCTTACTCCTCTATTTACACTTGCATGTTTACTTTCCGCTACAATACTATTAGAACTGCATGTGTACGGTGTATTTGACTTGTCATAAGTGCCTTAGTTTCCTTGCAAGTAAAATTGGGAAAAGGCAAAAAAAGTATCTTGTCAACTAGTCTAATCACCCCCGTCTAGACATACTTTCGATCCTACAAGTTGTATTAGAGCTTTGCTCTCCATTTCATTGGTTTAGCAACCTAGGAGAGTATGGCATCCAGTGAGGGAAATTATCATCGTAGAGGTCCTTACTTGAATGGCACTAATTTTGCTAGTTGGAAGCATAAAATGAGGATGGACATTCTTGACTTTAATCCTCATGTTTGGGTTATTGTTTTTGTTGGTGTGCAAGGTAACTTCTTTGGAGAAGGGCATGAACCTGATCGTGATGCGACAGCTAACAAACTGAAGATGTTGCAACTTAATGCTCAAGCCTTTGATATCGTCTTCAATTGCCTTTGCCCCGAAGAATTCAACAAAATCAGTCGTCTTGAGAATGAAGAAGAGATATGGAAGGTACTGATTCTGTCAGAGAATCTAGGTTGGATGTGCTTCAAAGTCGACTTGACAAGTTCAAGATGAAGGATGGTGAAGGAGACGCTGAAATGTACTGTAGGCTAGCTCTCATCACCAATGAGATTGCCGGCTTAGGAAGCGAAGAGATGACCGACAAATTCATCATCAAGAAGATACTTAGAGCTCTTGATGGCAAGTATGACACAATGTGCACATTGATCCAAATGATGCCAAGTTACAAAGATCTCAGGCCAACTGAAGTCATTGCCCATGAGATGTCACAGAAAGACAAAGATGAGCTGCACAAGAAGTCAAGTGGTGCTTATAAAGCTTCATGCGATGCTCCCGCTACTTCAAAAGACAATCTTGTAACTGATGAAGTGATAAGCCTCATGGTTAGGAAATTCAACAAGTTCTACAAGAGTAGAGGCAAATACAGAAGCTCAAGTTCAAGACATGATGAGAAGCGTTCGTCCAGTCGTGACCGAAACTACTACAATTGTGGGACACCCCGACACTACTCAAATGAGTGCTCCCTACAAAATAAGACAAGAGTCACCTCGAAGATGAAGCTCAAGAGATGAGTTACCTCGCAGAGAGAGAAGGAGTAGAGAAGATCACTATGAATGAAGACACTCACAGAGAGACAAGGAATCGGAGAAGAAGGAAAAATACACCAAGAGCAGTTCAAGAAGAAGACATCAAGCTCATGTTGCTGAATGGGTTTCTAGCTCTGAATCTGATCACCACTCCGAGAGAAGTTATGGCTCCCACTCCAACTATAGTCAAGATGAAGGTGTTGCCGGCATTGCACTTGTTTCCTCCAACTCCTATGACTTATTTGGTTCACCAAATGAGGGAGTCGGAAACTGCTTCATGGCTAAAGGCCCCAAGGTATCACACCCCGAGTATCATGATTTCAATAGTGATGAGGACGACTTGTTAGGAGAAGATGACTTGCTTCTAGATAAAACTAGTGATTGCACTAAAAATGAACTTGCTAATTATCATGCTAGTCAAGAGAAATCGAATCATGACAATAAGAAAGAGATTGAACGACTAACTCAAGAATTAAAAACTCTTAAGTTAGCTCATGAGACTACTCTAGAAGATCATAGATAGCTTTCAAGAACCCATGAGAAGCTACGCTTCGAGAAGCTCAACTTGGAGCAAGAGCATGAGTTCTTAAAACAATCAATGATGACCTTCGAAAGAAGAGTTCTTCTTATCTAGCCAAACGATTACTCTTGTCTAATTTTGTTCCACAAGTTAAGCCTAAGAACACTAGTAACAAAGGCAAGAAGGTTTCTTCATCTAGTAACAACAATGCTAAAGCTAAATCCAATAATGTTGTTGCTAGTAACTCTATTGATTCCACTAGCGATTGTCTTAGACAAGTTACACTTGATCAAGAAAATGATTTATTGGAATGGATTATAGAGAGAGGTGTCTTCAAGAGTCTTGTCGGAAGTAAGGAATTCTAGAAAATTGTGCGCGAGCAAGGAGGACATCGGAAGAAACAAGGTGTTGGTTATTTCAACGTCAATGAAGATGTTTGGGAAGAAGGTCCATATCCCACACCCAAGTTTGTTCCCCAAGAGGTGAAGTCCACTCCTTCCAAAGGAACAAGCTCACAAGATGACCTTCCACCACAAGACCACAAAGGCAAGGGAAATCTTCAAGATGACATTGAACTATTTGAAGAAGAACCCCAAGCCAAGGTCGAGTGGATTCCCAAGGATACTACTAGCTCTACCTCAACAAGTGCTACAACAACTTCGAGGATTCCCATCAATTTGATGTGGATTCCCAAGAGGAAGAAATAGAAGTTCTTGAGGGGTGACTCTGCCAATGAAATTCACTCTTATTCATTTTATCAAGAACTACATGCAATCAACCTCAACCTTATGCATTAGTTCACGGAGTCACACATTCCCTCAAAGTTAAGAAAGGAACTAGGTAATCAATGCATCTTTGGACATCATCCCATTTGTGCTTCACTCCATGTCCATAGATATACTTGCATATGTTCCTTTTTTCTTTGGGACTAACCAATGTAGGTGAGAAGAGTATGAAAACAACAAGGATTGCTCCCAACTCAAGATGATCTTCATCAACTTTGAGAATCCACCACTACTTCACCTACTTGTTGAAGTCTTCCACGACAAAACCCAAGGTTAGTTGATCCCTCTTTGTGGGGATATCATATCAAGGGGGAGATTTACTCTAATACTTGAGTATAAGCATCTCCTAAGGATATGAACACGTTAATGCTTATGAAGAATGCATCGGCGGAAAATATGGGGTGTTGGTTAAAACAAAATATTCCTTTCAAATACTAACACATAATACATTACAAAATGTACATGATATACATTCTAGAATTTACCTGAATCCTTTCATTTGCCAAGCTATTTATGTATTCTATACTTATATCAGCATGTCAGAAGATACAAACATGGACCTCTTTTACTCTTGTTCTTTGACAAAGAATATTGGTAGGAATTAATCCACAAATGGTATAGAGCTATATTAGTCTTGGAGTGGGGTGCCATCAAGGAGTTGATTATCACGTTGAGCTACTAAAATATGTGTTGAGATCCTCTATTGTAACAACGATGTTGTTACATTCACTATCATGTGGACTCCATCCCCATGTGTCATTTGTTGTAACAGTATTTCTTGTTACTACAGATTTCATAGAATATATCATGTATAATATGAGTGTCAAGATTTTGAAGGATGAATGGCCTTTGATAAAGTGGAAGCAAGTAATTAAATATGATCTGGCCCATTCGGAGTCAAGAAGAAACACCTCAATCAATTCAAACAATAGTTCAAAGCATGGATACAACACAACTTATATCTTAGCTTCTTCCGTTTTCCATTAGTTGATTTCAATGTAAGTATCTTTCGTAATATTGTTTATTCTAATATATTAATACATTCGAATACTCTCCTGCTCTTTGTGCATAGGTCACTTGCTTGCATTATTTTAGTCAGAGTTGCATCAAGATTAATTGTGCTACATAATAAGTATGTTTAAAAATGTTTACCTGAATTAAATATATAGCAGTGTCGTACTCATGATTGGACAACCTATGTTATGACAAAGGGAATAATGTTGTACTACAAATTTATTGAGCTACATACATTCAGATCCAAATCGAGATTCTAGACACTCTTGTGTCATGTCGCCTTGGTTCTATACTGGTCATGCTTTCTTTAGCATTGTATCATATTCTTTGTTAAATGAATACATGCAGATTGTGAGAACCCGGAATTTACTTCCAGACCCTCCTGCGTTTAATCGTCAACCCTAGGATCATTGTTGACAACACAGCGAAATGGTATCATTGTACAATGTAAAAGTATTACAATTTTAATAAATCTTAACACAATGCATACAAAGATAAATGCCTCATCACATTTATTACAATCAGAAAGTAGAGGAAAGTACAATGCATAGTGACACCATCTCAGTGACACGCAGTCGATGTAGTCCACATGACCTCACTCCTATGGATCGCCATAGTAGTCGTAGTCATCACCTTCATCTTCATGTAACTCTGTTGTCAACAAAAATATTTCCATGCGTATATTACGTACTCAACATGCCTCCCTCGGAGACGGTCCTAATAGATACATGTGGCTCCAAAGGAAGGATTTATGGCTCATTTGCATAAAAGCTAATTTTATTTCAAAACAATAACATTTGGATAAAAACAGTTTTTGATGAAAGCATGTCTATATCCAGAGTAACTTTCATCTAAGTGACGATCATCGATCAACTCACACTCATCGTAGGTTCCAAGAATAGTTGCAAAGAGGGAATAAGCAAGAGAGGTCTTGTACGTCAAGAAATATTCATGTGCCGTCCATGACCGTGGACACGACTATTTGAATAGTTTTACACTCTACAGAGGTTATACACTTTACCCACACGACACAATCTCGTCTTGATACCACCAGTGGCCGCTGGTATAGTACACCATTTGGTATACCGACAGGGAGATTGTGACGAGGTCTTTAGACTAGATCCCCCAAAGATGTGACATGCCCACCGGTTCTGGCACATGGAACTGGGAGTACGTCCTCAAACTGGTCCCCCCATCTGTGCCGAGGATACTCCTCGCAAGGCAGCTATCCCATCTGTGGTACAGCAACGTCGACACCTAAGGCTAACTAGATTACTTGACCAAGCCAGTGCCCATATAGCATCTGGTTGTACTGTTTACACAATCTTCAAATCCAAGACTTATTAGGCCTCATGCGGCACGGACGACAGATTGATCACTTCAACTTGGGCATCCAATCGCTCCTTCAATCCTTGATTCAGCTATTCCTCGTGCCAGTATTCAGATGGTAAATGTGACCAAGAGTAGAAGAGGGTAGAGAAGGTCAACAAGGCCAACTGGCCAGCTCGGCTATAAGTTTCAAGTGTCAATGACTCAAAGGTCATTCAACAAGCAACTATAGGGTAATAAGCATGGCTAAGCATTTCTACTCTACCGGAATAAAATATATTTCTACTCAGGTGTAAAATGGATAGGCGACAAGTGGATCAAGGTATGTGTCAATCGACACGCTAACTACGAGATTAAAAACATGCATGTTGTACCCATAAAACTCAATGCAATTTGTAAAGCATGGGATAAGTATGATCAAAGAAGGAGGCATGCCTTCGTTGTTGAGTCCTTCTTCAGTAACCTGTGTATCTCCATTTCCAACATCGTCACGCCCTAATCATCGCAACAATAGTAAAAGACAAACAAATAAATTCCAAATAACATCCAAAACAACAATAAGAGTGGGTGGATAGCAAGATATTGATGAGATGGAGGTTCCAAAAGGAGATTGCATGACTGGAAGGTAAAGGAGATAATTCAACAAAGGGATAGGGTTAGTTTGACACGACTAAGGAAGGCTTGGCAATCAATACTAACGTTTAGATATGAACTATGATATTGACCATGAGTAGTTCCCACTACACATCTCGATGAACTATATATGAAACTACTACATAACAACCACAACGGCATCAACACACATGGAAAGGAATCATCCTATGCATTTAACTACACAATCAAACACGACTTGATAAATGTAAAAGATAGTTACAAATAAATATTTGGATGTAATCCAAATATTTATAAGGATCAATAGCATAAAAACATGCGCATCAACTATATAATAATTAAAAGGTAAGTGTCCCATAAGACAACCAAACTAACATTACAATTCATACCAGTTAAGCAAAGGAACATCATACAACACACATGATTTTATTCGAATCTAGATCTAGTCCTAAAACAATAATAAACACCACATCAATAAATGAATAATAATTGTCCTATAAATCACATGGTAATACAACTTATTGTAACCTCATCATACCATAAGCAAGAGCAGGGCATGAATAAGAGTAAGAATTAACCATAAATAAATATTTAGATAGTTCTAAACATTTATAATGGTTCACCACAAGCAAAATCAAACAACATCCATAATAATAATTAACAAGAATTTCTAGGACAAAGAAAAACCAATACTATGGTACAAAGTAATTCGTTAACTAATAGGACAACCATCAACCATAAGATGTGTTAACTAATTAGTTAACTAATGCATTTGTGTATAGGATCATAAAGATGTGTTAACTAAAAGGACAACCATCAACCATACGAGTAACCATGAGATGATACGAAACTAGGAGATGCTCTTAATATTAAGAAACATTAAATATCACTAACCACTAGCAATAGGATTACCACCACATGTTTTAAATAACTCACCAAGCTATACACGCTAAGCATATGAGGAAAGCACAACTCGAGTAACGTAAAAGATAAACTACCCTAAGCATGTGATGAACTAACCTGACATGTGTCAGGCATTCATAATACTAACAAGTGAAAAGGAAATCATATTGAACAAACAAATGGACTAATTACTCAATCGTATCACATGGAACATAATAATACATGAAATATAACTTGCATGAATGATAGCTAGACATACAACAATGCAACAACTAGATGTAATGCTAAGCATGGATGAACACCACATGATTTGTGTGATATGGTAAAAATATAATATACCACATATCTAGAACATAACTTAGTTAATAAAGAGTAACATAAATAAAAGCATGGCAATAGGACAGAACTCTAGGAGACTAGTTGACATGTATGAACATGGAAGCAGAAAGGAGCGCACAACAATTGGTGTTTGTAACCTACAACACATGGACATGTCATACTAAGCATGTAGACAAATTAAACAACTAAATCATGTCATCAATAATATCAAACAATATACTATGCTACAATGAGGAACAAGATGACATGCATTACTAAATAGTACAATCTCACTTGCAAATACATACAAGCACAACCAAGGTATCGTACAACACGCGGGTTGGTACACACATGATAGACAATCTAGTTATACTATCACAAAAACATGGCATAGCATTGATCAAGAAACAAGTGACTCACTAAAAGACTGTGCAAGATCAACAAACTACTATAATGTAATTCAATGCTAGCCATATGTGCAATCATACAATGCAAACTAGATATGACATAATACATGGTATGCATACAATCAAACATGCATTCTACTTTATGTAATACTTAACATGGCATGGTAATAAAATAATATAAATAAACACATATAATAATTACGAATATTTAGTGAACTAGTCCTATGCCATAAGAATAATCCTATATAGCAATACACATATGAACGATGAGATAAAGCATCCCACTATGTAACCTTTCATAACAAACATATATAATATAAGAATTACTATGCAATAAGTGCTATGCCGCAAGGGAGTACAATGCAGTTTTTCTCAAACAACAAAGAGTTTCATTGACTTCTATCATAAAGAAACTATGCAACAACACATACTAACACACATAAACATCCATCATACTCATGACAACAGTTCGAACATATATTAAAACAAACATGCGACATGAATGAAAATGCGAATGTAAAACATATATTAAACATCATCATGCTACATAAAAAATTAAAATAAGACATGAAGTATTTCATTATTCGATAAACAAGGTAAGCATAGAATAGTTCTATAAAATTATAGACATGGAGATCGTTCATCAAATATTTTCCGCGTGCATAAGATAGTGATGCATGCTACACAAAAGTATCAAATGAGACAACTTACAAATATATAATAATTAAATAAAGGAAATCCTAATAATACAAATACATTCAATCACATCTGCCTCCTAGAATTATAGAATAAGTAGGAGCGACTCCTAGGCATATAATGAACACCCAATATCATACTAACATAAAAGTTCACTCATCAACTATTACGCGTAATAATAAATTGCAATAACTAATATGAAAAAAGCATAACACACTACTACAATTAGGCAGGAAATTATATACATGAAAGAATACAAAACTATATTAAAATCTAAATGCATGCCTAACACAAGACAATAAGAATAGCTAAAAATATATTACCAACTTGCGACAACATGTTTAACCATTTAAATAAAACTATAATCAATAAATAATAAATATAAAACATCATTTGACATACCAAAAATTATGACATTAATAGCATGTACTCCTAGGCATATCACAAACATATGGACAAGAACGTATTAACATTTAATTAACTGAATGAACAAACAACAAAAACCTACACTGCACCAAATTGACCAAACAAATAATCTAAGTCCTCCACAGGGTTACGAAGGTCTTAGGGAATATTTCATCTATGGGACACGTAGACATAAGATGAGTTAAAACTAAGAACACATGTTGATGCCACAAGATGACCTACGATTTTTGGACGCGCGCGTCCAGCTTATGAGATCTGACGAATTATGATGTCTAGGAGACACACCATATGATGTTGAGAAAGCATACAAAATGAATTTGATGGAGGCTCACCAAGTTAGACGGAATGGTAAGATGAAAAATGTACACGGACATGTGAAATTCTTCGTGTACGGTCGATGGAATGAACTTCTTCTTGTGTGAATGGAACTGCGGCATGTATAAGAATATTCGGGCACGAGGGTGCTGATGGAGATGACCTATGTCACTAGAACTGTAATGTCACATCCATGGGGCTTCAAAGTTCAGGGAGCTTTCACAAGAAGAGGAGGAGGGGAGAATTACTACAGGGTTGGAAGAGTAGGTTGAGGCGCACATATATATAGTCACTGATTTGGAAACGGTGAAGAGTCAAGGAGATTAGACAAGGGCATGAGTTCACGTACATGACGTTTCTTCTCCGTAACGTGAGCGCCTGTACGAGTGGGTGGAGGAGATGAAACTATTTGGTGATTAATTGAGAGAGGAAGTGGAAAAAATAAGCTCGAGGGAGGAGTCAAGGAGAGGAATTAAAGGAGGAACCAGCGTTGAGTGTTGGTGTTTCATTTCTGGATGTTTACGACCATGTATAAGGTTGTTGAGGTTTCCTCTTCCTGTAGGTGTATTTGTGAGAGCATACAGAAGGAGAGGAATGTTGCCTCTGTTGTGAGAGATGGGTTGGTTGGTCAGGCCCATGTGAAAAATAAGAGAGAGGGAAAAAAAGAAGAACAACAAAGAAATGTGTAGCCTATTCAGTTGTAGGAAAATATTGAATCGGGTTTCCCCTAGGAAAAAAATATAGCAGAAATAAAGATAAAAGCGAGGGATGGAATTAACCTAATCGGTGGATAAAACAAAGTAATATATACACATAAAGGAAATATAAATGGGGCAGGGAAATTTTATCTGGAGTTTAATTCACGGAGAGAAATTGATTTTCCTTTGAGGAAAATATAGAGAATTAACAAAAGCTCGAACAGATATCAAGTGAAATCCAAAAAACCCAAGAAAAATTTAGATGCACATAACTAAACATGCTAACAACAAAACCCAACTAAAAGCACAGAACAAAACATCAATTTAAATTTAAGTTGGTATGTGTCACATCCCCGACCCTTAAGCAAGTTAGTCTTGTGTTCATGTCTTCTTTGCATTTGCATCTAAGAAGTTTTAACAAAAACAAGATAGTGGCAAAAGAAAAATTCAAAACCCTAGCTACTACTTTAAATAAAGGAAATCTCAAAGTAGTCAAAATCAATGAACCCAAAATGGCCTCAAGAAATGTTCAAACTTTCTGATAAATCATGAAAGTAAATGAGCATTGGAGAAAACTATTTTCTTGACACTTTAAGCATTTTAAATTAATGCAAAAAGCCACTGGTTTCAAATTTTAAATTTGAAATCAGAAACTATAAATTTTCAAAAATGTTGAAAACTTTGGAAATGGTTGGGAATATTATAACAATATTTCAGGAGGTCTAAAATAGTTTTTACTTTTTGTTTTGGAGCTGAAATAAATAGCAAAACAATAGTTAGCAAAACAGAAAAACAAAAACAGAAAAAAATGGGAAACTCTTACCTGTCGCCTAGCCTGGCCCGGCCCATCTCCCTGGCTCGTCCCCTCCCTCGCGCCAGTAGGAGCAGGAGGTGGCCGCCGCCTCCTCCCGCACGGCCACGCACCTATGCGCCTGCCTGGCCGCCGCCTCGCGCTGGCAAGGCCGGGGATAAGCCCCCCGAGGCCTCCTCTATCCATTCCCAGCGCTAACTCTCTCCCTCCTCTCGGATCTTGCCCTCCTCCCTGCTGCCGCCATTGGAGCCGAGCTCGAGCTCGAGCCGCAGCACCTCTAGCCATGGGAACCCTCCTCCGAGTAGTCTGTTAGCTCTGCCTCATCGCCCTAGTCATCTCTACAGAAGCCGAAGCTTCCCCGAGCTCTGCATCGCCCCCAACGCCATCGCCTTCCACCTCCGGCCGCCGGACCTCTCCCGTCGATTTGCTACCTCCGGCGCATCCCCGAGCCCCTCAACAGCACCATCGGAACCGCCGTGAGCTCGTCGTCGTTTCCCGTCTCGCCCCACGCTCTCCCGTGCATCATAGCCTCGTTCCCCACCAAGGCCGAGAGCTTCTCGCCGCCGGTCATGTCGTCGTCGTCGCTGTGGTGTCTGATCCACGCGCTCGAGCTAGGATTCGAGCTCCTGGAGCCTCCAGGAGTGCGATGAGCCCTCCAGCTGCCCTCCCCGTGCCCTAGAGCCATCGCTCGTAGAAGGCGGAGCTTCGGCTGCCGCTCCGGCTCGTCGCCGGCGCCTCTCCCGGTGACCCTAGCCTCCCCTGATGCCCCTGCCAGATCGGCCACTTCGCCAGCGTTCCGTAGCTGCAAACCGCGTTCGATTTGGTGCTGTGCAGCGCCGTTTAGGTCGTCTCCGGCGAGCCCTCCGCCGCGCGCTTGGTCGCTGGCGACCACCCTCCGGTGGGCGTCGACGTGGCCGACCATTAGGGCGTAATTGCCCTCCCCTCAGTCGCAGCCAGAGGGCCCAACGCCTTGTCAAACCCCAATTAGGGGCTGGTCAGCGCGGGATTAGTCCCAGAGAGGCTGACCAGTTGGGCCCCCCTGTCAGGTTTCACCTGAACAGGTCGGCTGACCTGCTGACGTCAGTCTGATGCAATAAATAGAATTTCCAGTATATAAATAATTCCAGTAAATTGCTAAAACTTGTAAAAACCATAGAAATTAATCTGTAACTCCAATGAAAATAATTTATATATGAAAAAGTATCAGAAAAATTCAAGGATTCTGATTATGCTATTTTCAACCATGTTTGAAAAAGTTACAGAACCCTAAATTGTGGAATAAGGAATAATTCAATTCTTATAATTACTTCTTAAATGGAATTTGGAAAAATATTCAAATTTCATTATGAATGCAATGATCACACACTGTCCTAGTTACAAATCAGTACCTTAACATGACATCTCATGCATGTTAACATCAAGTTGATCTGAGCATCAAGTCGAATCAATTAAAACGGTATCTGAATACCCCGTTTGAAGTGATACCGAATATGATTCAAATCAACTCTAAACATAATACATGTTGATTATAATAACTTATCACCTTGCATTCTCATGCCATGCTCATGCATCATTTTGATTGCATATGATTGTTATTGAATGTTGCCGTTTATTTAGGTAGGCTCCGCAACCCCGGATTCCACCGAATATCCGTCTCACGGATATCGTTCCTCCTCTGAGCAACAAGGCAAGCAACCCTTTTGATCATCCCGATAATTCCCATGTTCTTGCTCCTGCACTTATTTATAGCATTAGGATCAAATGCTTCAACTGCTTTTGCCACATTAGTTGAACCCACTTCCTTTGCATGACCTAACCTTGTCACAATAAATAGCCGAACCTTGCAACCTAGCATACCTGATAGTTGCTTGAGCTATGATGTGCCTTATCCTGCTATGCATGCTATGCTTAGAGTTGTGTATGGTCTATCATCTGGGAGATGAACAGAAATGTGGAATGTGTTCGGTGAGCAAAGGATGTGTGTTGAACTTGATTTGGTAAAGGTACCGGTGAAAGGCTGTGTAGGAGTACATGGCGGGTTGTTTCATTGGAACCGTCCTTAGGAACTGAGTTCCGTGTATGTAATCCAAGACTAGATACTACCACATGCTGGGCCCTGAAATATGACCCCGCTCAGCCTATTAATCGCGTAGTACTCGGTCCAGGAGTTGCAAGTAGTTTCTGGGGTTTATAGTAATTCTGGAGGCCGTGCATGGTGCTGACCTGAGAGGTGGACCGTGATGCGGTAGGCAGTGGCACGGTGTACCAAGTGGCACCCGGATGGTGGGCTTGGGAACCCTGCGCACATCGTTTGAGGCCGTGGCGGAAACCTCGGCCGGACTTCCGTACGGGTTACTCTCAGATAGGCGATAAACCTGGACTAGGTACTAGTGTGGTTAATGGTCGTGGCCGACTCCCTCACTAGGCTTCCGCTTGAAGGTTGCCGAGGTGCATGACGTGCACATGGCGATAAGTGGCGAGAGCGTGTGTGACGAAGTACACCCCTGAGGGTTATGATCTATTCGAATAGCCGCGTCCACGGATATGGACTACTTGGAGACATATGTTGTTCATAGATAACTTCAATGGCTACTCATAAAATTGCCAAGATGAGCGTGAGTGTCGTGGACGGCATTTCCGTACGGAGACGGAATGAATCCACGATAGAGTATTGTTGTGCTGTTAGTGGACTCGTGTGCAAGAAATCAAGTTGTCAAAATTATTTAAAAATGCAAGTTGTCTAGCCACGAGTCAAATGCTGGCATTCCGCATGAAACCCCACAACACCTTCTGATACCTTGCATGAGTAGTTAGTTATCCTAAAGTCTTGCTGAGTACCTTCGTACTCATGTTTGCTTAATACTTGTTGCAGAGGTTGCTAATGACCCTAATGGAGGGTTCTTCGTAGACATCGACGACGACGAGTAGCTGGTGTCCCAGCTACGATCTGGCCCTATGTCGGCTCTGTAGTATAGTCAGGCCATGTGCCTTCTAGTTGCCCTGTCTGTACCCAGACAGTTTATAACTCTTCCGCTGGCTTGTAATTGAATGACTGCTATCATGGGTCGTGATACCCTTGATGTGTAATATTATGTGTGTGGCTCTTCCGAGCCTCTTAAATAAAGTTTGTATGTTTATGGTTATGTTGTGATGCCATCGATGTATCTATACATATCGGTATGCCATGCGTACGTGTGTCGTACTTGATATGTATGGGGTTCGCTTACCTAGTCGTGAACTCTAGTAGCACTCCTTACAAGGAAATGCCCCTTTGTGATCCAACGAGCCTTCGTAGTTCGCTACTGCTCCGGACACAGTGGTTGACCGGCATGTGTCCTTCTTAGCTGTTGTGTCTGTCCCCTTTGGGGAAATGTCACGCGATGTAATGGAGTCCTCGTAGCTTGCTACGACTCGTCTACATTCGCTGATGACCGACACCTTCTTTGTTGGGTCATGTATGCCTGGCCTTGTGCGGTACTGCCACTTTGGTTTATGACTAGACATGTCGATCCGGGTTCTTTGACATTGGATTGCTAGCGACACCATCGCATACGTGAGTCAAAAGACGCAAACGGTCCCGGCTAAGGTAAGGCTGCAGCCGTGGAGTTAACCGTGCGTGAGACCACAAAGCAATGCGATGTGTTACAGGCTGGAGTCCTATGGCTTAGGATCGGGGTCCCGACAGCGTTGGTATCAGAGCCTGACTGACTGTAGGATTACTAAGCCAAACTGGTCGAAGTTGAGTCTAGAATTGCTTTAGTTATATATAAGGGAATTGTTTGTGGAAGGGAACGTAAGACTCTTGTTCTCTTCTCAAGTTATTCTATTCTGGTCATTCTCGTCTTTTCTGCGGGAATTAAGGACTAGGTTACTCATCTTCTCCTAGGCTCATGTTTCTGATCGGTAGATTATAGGACTACGGGTCAAGAGATATTGGGTTCTTTTATTCCTAGAAAGTAGGAAGTAAGTTGATGATCAGAGAGTTGAACTTCACAGTTGAGTGGTTACGCTATTCCATTTTGGGTTGTCTCAAAATTTGTTTTTGAGCATTTACAGCCGTTATGCTGCCCAATTTTGTATTCGGAGCTCTCATGCTTTTGCATTACTCTCTATCTATAGATGCCTGGCCGTCCTTCTCGTCAGGTGGTACGTCTGGCCAGGTGCATTGATGTGCCGGGTCATACGGCCATGCTGGTTAGGGTGATGTCGGTGTGCGGTTACCGCTGGTACCCCGAGTACACAGTGGAGGAACAGTACCGAGACTTCAACTAGAGCCAGTACATCTGCACTGTTAGGGTATTTCCAGACTACCCTGGAGCTGAGAAGCAAATCCATTGGTCCTATGGGTTGGGGGTCACCGTTGACATGGCAGTACAGGATGCTGCCTATTCAATGCTGACCATTATGAGAGCGAGACATGCACTGCTGCAGAATTCAGAGTTCTGCTATGTTCCGGCCTCTCAGCCTGGTGAAGAGGGATACCTCAATGGAGTCTATTTTGATTCTTCTATGGAGGATCCACTTCTGCAGTCCACTGTTGAGATGCTAGAGAAGAGAGACAGGGATGCTCATGCTCTCCGTATGGAGCTTTATGCTACCCGTGCCCGTCTGTGGACAACTTTGACACAGCTGGCACCGGTAGTCCAGACAGGGTATGGAGAGATGGAGATGCTGAACCCTGTTAGGACCCATCTTCCGGCCCACGTTGACTGGCCAGCTATAGGAGGAGTCACACCTCTTCGGGGACCCCTCTTACCACCAGTCAGGGGACCAAGGCCACATCCGTGTCCTTATGGATCCCAGGGATCTCAGGCTAGAGTGTTTCCTGATCCGCAGGTTGAGCTTCCAGGTCATGGAGGTAATCTCTATGAGATGTTCTATGCGGATGCCTGAACTGTGAGCGGAAGGATAGCATGGTAGTAGCCGTACGATCACAGTCCTGCATGACTTGTGAAGTATGCCTGTAATGTGAAATGAATTCCGGAGGCCTAGATAAATAATGTATAGGAAGCTTGTAAGCCTCTGATGAGTAGTTTCATAATTTCAGTACTTTGCTCTTCGGTTAAGGTTGTACTGAACTATGTAAGGGTGTGTATGAACCATGGTGTATATATAGCAGTTGCTTGTTACCATGCTGTTCGGATATTCATTTCCGCATTCCGTGTGTTCAGTACATTCTTAATCCATAGTTAGTATTGATATGATATTGGTCTAAGCTATGAGTTTGTTTGTCAGGATGGTGTTCACCAGGTTGAACCGTGCCCCTGCTCATGAGCAAGGTGAGGATAGTCAAGCGTCGCAGGAAGACCTGCCTCACCCACCTTCACTGGTAGAAGTGATGCTTGAGGCAGAAAGAAACAAAAGGGAGACCAACCGACTACTAGAGCGTATTGAGCAGAATACGGCTCGACAGCCTAGGAATGCTGCAGTGTCCCTCAATGACTTTGTGAAGCTGAATCCTCCAAAGTTTCATCATTCTGTCGATCCCCTCGATGCTGATGACTGGCTGTGCAGCATCTCACGCAAGATTCGCTCTGCGAATGTGTCTGAGGCCGACAAGGTGACCTTTGCGGCATATTTCCTGGAAGGACCCGCCAATCTGTGGTGGGAGAATTTTGAAGCTATGCGTCCCGCTGAACCAGTGGCCACATGGGCAGACTTCAGTGCAGCTTTTCGTCTGCACCATATTCCAGAGGGCCTGATGGACAGAAAGAGAGAGGAGTTTTGTGCCTTCTCTCAGGGCAAGTTGTGTGTGGATTCCTATAGCCGCGAGTTCGGTAACCTCGCCCGCTATGCAACAGAGGAGGTGTCTACTGACGCCAAGAAGCAAGCAAGGTTTCGTAAGGGTCTGAGCCCTGAGCTCCGTCGTGATCTGCGCCTCCATGAGTGTGCAAGTTTTCAAGCCCTAGTCAACAAGGCGATCAGTGTCGAGACTGGTCATACTGACTTCGAAGCCACAAGGAAGCATTCCCGTGACTTTGGCTCGTCTTCTGGTTCCGCGTTTCCAAAATGCAGGCTGTGGCTTCCAAACAGTTCTCTGCTGCCAAGATACACTCCGAGGCCATCCTACGTGGCGCCTCAGACGAATCAGGCCAACCCTCCAGCAAAAGCTTATGGTGGTCCAGCTAGCAATGTTGCACCACGTGCCAACCAGGTGATATGCTACAAGTGTGGAGAACCAGGGCACTATTCCCGTGAGTGTCCTCAAAATGTGGGTGCCAAGCAACCCGGAAAGTCCGTCGGGCAAGCCAAGTCGGGCAAAGCTTTTTATGTGAAGCCAACTCCTGCACGTGGCCGTGTGAACTATGTGTCAGCAGAAGAAGCTGCAGAGGATCCCGACGTCATGCTGGGTACGCTTCTTGTTAATCATCACCCAGCGTACGTTCTCTTCGACACTGGGTCTTCTCATTCCTTCATTTCAGAAAGTTATGCACAGTTGCATAACATGTCTTTTTGTGATATGCCAATCCCATTGGTTGTCCAAACCCCTGGTAGTAAATGGCAAACCTCTAGGATAACCTATGACAATGAAATTCTAGTAGATAGGCTAGTTTTTCTAGCCTCATTGATAGCATTGAAATCTTCGGATATTAATATCATCTTGGGCATGGACTGGATGTCAGCTCACTATGCCAAGATTGATACTCACTCTAGAAATGTCCAGCTTACCCATCCCTCGGGTGAGATAGTAAATGTCTCCACTCGAGTTGCCAAATGCCAACTCTATTCCCTAAATGCCAACCCTCTTCCGGAACTTGAAGACATTCCGGTAGTCCGTGACTTTCCGGATGTTTTTCCAGAGGAACTGCGAGGAATTCCACCTGACAGAGATGTAGAGTTTGTGATAGATCTTGTTCCGGGAACTGTCCGAATAGCCAGAAGACCTTATAAGATGGCACCCCTGGAGCTAGCCGAACTTAAGAAGCAATTAGATGAGGCTTGGAACAAGGGTTTCATTCGTCCTAGCTCTTCTCCTTGGGCTTGCCCCGTCCTCTTCGTCAAGAAGAAAGACGGAACAGATCGGATGGTTGTAGATTACCGACCAGTTAATCTGGTCACCATAAAGAACAAGTATCCGCTCCCCAGGATCAACGACTTGTATGATCAGCTCGCTGGATCCTCAGTCTTCTCCAAAATGGATTTGAGGTTGGGATACCATCAAATCAAGATTAAGAACGGGGACATTCCAAAAACGGCTTTTGTTACTCGTTATGGCCAATATGAGTACACCGTTATGTCCTTCGGTTTAACCAATGCCCCAGCCACCTTCTCCCGGCTGATGAATCAATCTTCATGGAGTATTTGGATAAATTCGTCGTAGTATACCTCGATGATATTCTCATCTACTCGAAGAATGAACAAGAACATGCCAAGCATCTAAGGCTGGTATTGATGAAACTTCGAGAGCATCGCCTTTATGCCAAATTTTCAAAATGTGAATTCTGGTTACCAGAAGTGACCTATCTAGGCCACGTAATCTCTGGTAAGGGTATTGCTGTCAATCCCGAGAGAGTTCAAGCTGTCCTTGATTGGACTCAACCTGAATCGGTTAAGCAAGTTAGGAGTTTTCTTGGTCTAGCGAGCTATTGTCGCCGCTTTGTCGAGAATTTCTCCAAGGTTGCAAAGCCTCTAACTGAACTCCTCAAGAAAGATAAAAAGTTTGAGTGGACACCACAGTGTGAGCATAGTTTTCAGGAACTGAAAAGACGCCTAACTTCCGCACCTGTGTTGCTACCACCAGATTTTTCTAAGGACTTTGTTATCTATTGCGACGCCTCGCGACAAGGATTAGGTTGGATTCTCATCCAAGATCGTCATGTGATCGCATACACCTCTCGACAGTTGTGTCCACATGAGGATAATTATCCCACACATGACCTTGAGCTTGCAGCTGTGGTCCATGCACTAAAAACCTGGCGACATTACCTTCTGGGTAATCGCTGCGAAATATTCACTGATCACCAAAGTCTGAAATATATCTTCACCCAGCCGGATTTGAATCTCAGGCAAATACGGTGGGTTCAGTTGATCTCGGATTACGACTTAGGGATAACTTACACCCCGGGGAAGGCCAATGTTATGGCCGATGCACTAAGTCGCAAATCTTATTGTAACAATTTGATGCTACAACAAGGTCAACCACATCTCCATGAGGACTTTCGGAAGTTAAATCTTCATATTGTTCCTCAAGGATTCCTATCTACCTTGGTGGCGAAGCCTATTCTTAAGGATCAAATTATAGCTGGCCAAAAGCGTGACAAGGGTATATCACGGATCAAGGAGAATATTTTTAGCGGAAACGCTAAAGAATTTTCCATGAACGATCAAGGTGTTGTGTTCTTCCAGAATCGTTTAGTGGTTCCTAAGAACCCACATCTAAGGCAGTTAATCCTTAAGGAGGCTCACGATTCTCCTCTCACCATTCATCCCGGTAGTACTAAGATGTATCAGGACCTACGCCAGAGGTTCTGGTGGACTAGGATGAAGAGAGAAATTGCTGAGTTCGTTGCTAACTGCGACGTTTGTCGTCGAGTTAAGGCAGAACATCAAAGGCCTGCTGGCACCCTTCAGCCTCTAGCTATTCCTGAATGGAAATGGGATAAAGTTAGCATGGATTTCATTACCGGATTTCCCAAGACCAAGAAGGGGAATAATGCTATCTTTGTGGTCATCGACCATCTTTCCAAAGTGGCTCATTTTCTTCCTGTTCGTGAGAGTATAACAGCTAGCCAGCTAGCAGAGTTATATATCTCCCAAATAGTGTCTCTTCATGGTGTTCCCCTGGAGATTAACTCGGACCGTGGAAGTATCTTTACTTCTCGCTTCTGGGAAAGTTTTCAGAATGCCATGGGGACTCACCTATCTTTTAGCACTGCTTTCCATCCCCAATCAAGTGGTCAAGTAGAAAGAGTGAATCAAATCCTAGAAGATATGCTCCGAGCTTGTGTTATTTCGTTTGGTATGAATTGGGAGAAGTGTCTTCCATTCGCCGAATTCGCTTATAACAATAGTTACCAATCGAGTTTGGGCAAAGCCCCTTTTGAAGTTCTCTATGGACGAAGATGTCGAACACCTCTAAATTGGTCAGAAACCGGAGAGAGGAAACTCTTTGGCCCGGATATGATCCAGGATGCAGAAGAGCAGGTTCGCATTATTCGTGAAAAGCTGAAAACAGCCCAGTCTTGTCAAAAGAGCCAATATGATCGTCATCATAAGGCTGTGACCTTTGAAGTTGACGAGAAGGCTTACCTTCGGGTTACACCTTTGAAGGGTACCCATCGTTTCGGTATCAAGGGCAAGTTGGCTCCTCGTTACATTGGTCCTTTTCGCATTCTTGCCAAACGAGGAGAAGTTGCCTACCAGTTGGAACTTCCTCCCCATCTTTCCAAGGTTCATGATGTTTTCCACGTCTCGCAACTCAGGCGTTGCTTTTTGGATCCTATCCGTGAAGTGGACCATGAAACGCTTGATCTGCAACATAACCTTTCATACCGAGAATACCCCGTGCGTATTCTTGATCAAGCTGAGCGTACCACTCGACGTCGAAACCTCAAGTTTCTTAAAGTTCAATGGTCAAATCATTCTGAAAAGGAGGCAACTTGGGAAAGAGAGGATCGTCTCCGACTTGAGTATCCTGCGTTATTCCCGACGACTTCTAAATCTCGGGACGAGATTCTTTTGAGTGGGGGTGAGTTGTCACATCCCTGACCCTTAAGCAAGTTAGTCTTGTGTTCATGTCTTCTTTATATTTGCATCTAAGAAGTTTCAACAAAAACAAGATAGTGGCAAAAGAAAAACTCAAAACCCTAGGTACTACTTTAAATAAAGGAAATCTCAAAGTAGTCAAAGTCAATGAACACAAAATGGCCTCAAGAAATGTTCAAACTTTCTGATAAATCATGAAAGTAAATGAGCATTGGAGAAAACTATTTTCTTGACACTTTAAGCATTTTAAATTAATGCAAAAAGCCACTGGTTTCAAATTTTAAATTTGAAATCAGAAACTATAAATTTTCAAAAATGTTGAAAACTTTGGAAATGGTTGGGAATATTATAACAATATTTCAGGAGGTCTAAAATAGTTTTTAGTTTTTGTTTTGGAGCTGAAATAAATAGAAAAACAATAGTTAGCAAAACAGAAAAACAAAAACAGTAAAAAAGGGAAAATCTTACCTCACGCCTAGCCTGGGCCGGCCCATCTCCCTGGCTCGTCCCCTCCCTCGCGCCAGTAGGAGCAGGAGGTGGCCGCCGCCTCCTCCAGCGCGGCCATGCACCTGTGCGCCTGCCTGGCCGCCGCCTCGCGCTGGCAAGGCCGGGGATAAGCCCCCCGAGGCCTCCTCTATCCATTCCCAGTGCTAACTCACTCCCTCCTCTCGGATCTTTCCCTCCTCCCTGCTGCCGCCATTGGAGCCGAGCTCGAGCTCGAGCCGCAGCACATCTAGCCATGGGAACCCTCCTCCGAGTAGTCTGTTAGCTCCGCCTCGTCGCCTTGGTCATCTCTGCAGAAGCCGAAGCTTCCCCGAGCTCTGCATCGCCCCCAACGCCATCGCCATCCACCCCCGGCCGCCGGACCTCTCCCGTCGATTCGCTACCTCCGGCGCATCCCCGAGCCCCTCAACAACACCATCGGAACTGCCGTGAGCTCGTCGTCGTTTCCCCTCTCGCCCCACGCTCTCCCGTGCATGGTAGCCTCGTTCCCCACCAAGGCCGAGAGCTTCTCGCCGCCGGTCATGTCGACGCCGTCGCTGTGGTGTCTGATCCACGCGCTCGAGCTAGGATTCGAGCTCCTGGAGCCTCCAGGAGTGCGATGAGCCCTCCAGCTGCCCTCCCCGTGCCCTACAACCATCGCTCGTTGAAGGCCGAGCTTCGGCCGCCGCTCCGGCTCGTCGCCGGCGCCTCTCCCGGCGACCCTAGCCTCCCCTGATGCCCCTGCCAGATCGGCCACTTCGCCAGCGTTCCGTAGCTGCAAACCGCGTTCGATTTGGTGTTGTGCAGCGCCGTTTAGGTCGTCTCCGGCGAGCCCTCCGCCGCGGGCTTGGTCGCCGGCGACCACCCTCCGGGGGGCGTCGACGTGGCCGACCATTAGGGCGTAATTGCCCTCCCCTCAGTCGCTGCCAGAGGGCCCCACGCCTGGCCAAACCCCAATTAGGGGCTGGTCAGCGCGGGATTAGTCCCAGAGAGGCTGACCAGTGGGGCCCCCCTGTCAGGTTTGACCTGAACAGGTCGGCTGACCTGCTGACATTAGTCTGATGCAATAAATAGAATTTCCAGTATAGAAATAATTCCAGTAAATTGCTAAAACTTGTAAAAATCATAGAAATTAATCTGTAACTCCAATGAAAATAATTTATATATGAAAAAGTATCAGAAAAATTCAAGGATTCTGATTATGCTATTTTCAACCATGTTTGAAAAAGTTACAGAACCCTAAATTGTGGAATAAGGAATAATTCAATTCTTATAATTACTTCTTAAATGGAATTTGGAAATATATTCAAATTTCATTATGAATGCAATTATCACACGCTGTCCTAGTTACAAATCAGTACCCTAACATGACATCTCATGCATGTTAACATCAAGTTGATCTGAGCATCAGGTCAAATCAATTAAAACGGTATCTGAATACCCGTTTGAAGTGATACCGAATATGATTCAAATCAACTCTAAACCTAATACATGTTGATTATAATAACTTATCACCTTGCATTCTCATGCCATGCTCATGCATCATTTCGATTGCATATGATTGTTATTGAATGTTGTCGTTTATTTCGGTAGGCTCCGCAACCCCGGATTCCACCAAATATCCGTCTCACGGATATCGTTCCTCCTCTGAGAAACAAGGCAAGCAACCCTTTTGATCATCCTGATAATTCCCATGTTCTTGCTCCTGCACTTATTTATAGCATTAGGACCAAATGCTTCAACTGCTTTTGCCACATTAGTTGAACCCACTTCCTTTGCATGACCTAACCTTGTCACAGTAAATAGCCGAACCTTGCAACCTAGCATACCTGATAGTTTCTTGAGCTATGATGTGCCTTATCCTGCTATGCATGCTATGCTTAGAGTTGTGTATGGTCTGTCATCTGGGAGATGAACAGAAATGTGGAATGTGTTCGGTGAGCAAAGGATGTGTGTTGAACTTGATTTGGTAAAGGTACCGGTGAAAGGCTGTGTAGGAGTACATGGCGGGTTGTTTCATTGGAACCGTCCTTAGGAACTGAGTTCCGTGTATGTAATCCAAGACTAGATACTACCACATGCTAGGCCCTGAAATATGACCCCGCTCGGCCTATTAATCGCGTAGTACTCGGTCCAGGAGTTGCAAGTAGTTTCTGGTGTTTATAGTAATGCTGGAGGCCGTGCATGGTGCTGACCTGAGAGGTGGACCGTGATGCGGTAGGCAGTGGCACGGTGTACCAAGTGGCACCTGGATGGTGGGCTTGGGAACCCTGCGCACATCGTTTGAGGCCGTGGCGGAAACCTCGGCCGGACTTCCGTACGGGTTACTCTCAGATAGGCGATAAACCTGGACTAGGTACTAGTGTGGTTAACGGTCGTTGCCGACTCCCTCGCTGGGCTTCCGCTTGAAGGTTGCCGAGGTGCGTGACGTGCACATGGCGATAAGTGGCGAGAGCGTGTGTGACGAAGTACACCCCTGTAGGGTTATGATCTATTCGAATAGACGCGTCCGCGGATATGGACTACTTGGAGACATATGTTGTTCATAGATAACTTCAATGGCTACTCATAAAATTGCCAAGATAAGCGTGAGTGTTGTGGACGGCATTTCCGTACGGAGACGGAATGATTCCACGATAGAGTATTGTTGTGGTGTTAGTGGACTCGTGTGCGAGAAATCAAGTTGTCAAAATTATTTAAAAATGCAAGTTGTCTAGCCACGAGTCAAATGCTGGCTTTCCGCATGAAACCCCAGAACACCTTTTGATACCTTGCATGAGTAGTTAGTTATCCTAAAGTCTTGCTGAGTACCTTCGTACTCATGTTTTCTTAATACATGTTGCAGAGGTTGCTAATGACCTAATGGAGGGTTCTTCGTAGACATCGACGACTACGAGTAGCTGGTGTCCCACCTACGATCTGGCCCTACGTCGGCTCTGTAGTATAGTCAAGCCATGTGCCTTCTAGTTGCCCTGTCTGTACCCAGACAGTTTATAACTGTTCCGCTGGCTTGTAATTGAATGACTGCTATCATGGGTCGTGAGACCCTTGATGTGTAATATTATGTGTGTGGCTCTTCCGAGACTCTTAAATAAAGTTTGTATGTTTATGGTTATGTTGTGATGCCATCGATGTATCTATACATATCGGTATGCCATGCGTACGTGTGTCGTACTTGATATGTATGGGGTTCGATTACCTAGTCGTGAACTTTAGTAGCACTCCTTACAGGGAAATGCCCCTTTGTGATCCAACGAGCCTTGGTAGTTCGCTACTGCTCCGAACACAGTGGTTGACCGGCATGTGTCCTTCTTAGCTGTTGTGTCTGTCCCCTTTGGGGAAATGTCACGCGATGTAATGGAGTCCTTGTAGCTTGCTATGACTCGTCTACATTCGCTGATGACCGACACGTGCTTTGTTGGGTCATGTATGCCTGTCCTTGTGCGGTACTGCCACTTTGGTTTATGACTAGACATGTCGATCCGGGTTCTTTGACATTGGATTGCTAGCGACACCATCGCATACGTGAGTCAAAATACGCAAACGGTCCCGGCTAAGGTAAGGCTGCAGCCGTGGAGTTAGCCGTGCGTGAGACCACAAAGCAATGTGATGTGTTACAGGCTGGATTCCTATGGCTTAGGATCGGGGTCCCGACAGTATGTAATCTAATTAAAATCTCCAAACTATAAAACTTAGTTCCCGCTTTTATTAAAACAGAAAACAAACGAAATTTTCTCACCCTAATTTTTGGAAAAAATTCTCAAACATTGTAAGAATCGGGATGTTACACAGATCCCTTGCGTGGTTCCAAAAAATGTAGCTATCCACATACCATTCGAAATCTAAACATAATAGCGTTCTATTCTACGCAAAATAGAAGATTACACTGTTGTTCCAGGGAAGCAAAATAGACCTTTCAGAAATCTAAACAAAAATTATAATATCAATATGAGAACTGAAGCATCCTGTACCATCTTTAGCACCATTATTTGATTAATTTCAATTCTTAAAGAAGTTTTTTTCTTCCAATGAGAATAGGACTGACTGCATCTGCAATTATTTTGATTTCTTTGGGACTCCATCACAGCTCTAGCCCAATGCCAATGTACAAAACCTAGAACCAAACATTAATATCAGTGTGCAACTGCTAAACCGTGGATGTTCGACGACATTACTGCTCAATTCTCCAGTATTGACGAATATCCTTGTGAGGTGTTGTGCAATGCACCAACATACATTGTACTCTCAAATTGGGGGCCTTAGGTTTTAGAACCCGCACATGTAGCATGATGGGTTGTGGAGGCGATGATGCTACTACATGATAGTTGTGTCGTTGAGATCGACTTTGGGTCATGGTGGCAGCAGCGGCATGCCCCTGGTGACACGTAATGTGGTGAGGCCACCAAGTCTTCATGAAGTCGACATAAGTTAACGTAGTTGTTTTATCGGAATCATCATTGACGGAGTCCATACGGAATTATCGTTGATGTAGTTCATGCATGTATCAACTGAAACAAAAATAAAATTATTGGATCCCATCTCTGGAAGTGATATTGATGGGTTTAGGTGTGGTACTGATACAGGGGCATGAATAAAATTTTTGATGGGAGAGATCAGGACGAGCGAACCCTAAAAATTAGGGTAAAGTGAGGTAACACAAACAGTTGTATGTGGTGAAGAAGGAAGAGAAGAAAATAGCAATAAGGAAACAAAGTGGATGGTGGACGTACAATAAAAAAATCGACGGGGTCGAGCCAACGGACCACGTACGCGAGTTAATCTTATCATTTTCATGTTTTCCACGTACAAGAGTTTTTTTTAAGTTGGTGCACGTACCTGGGCCAATGTCAAACTTCTCCTGTTCTTCATGTCCGTGAGGTTATTTTTATGTTCATGCACGCATGCGAGTCAATCTCCTTCGTTCCAAATTCCACTCTTTTTACGTGTTCCATAGACGTGAGCTATTTTTTTACATAGCCACATACATGAGCTAATCTACTCCTTTTCATCTTTCTTGGGTGAGCTAATCTCATACATCTCTTTTTCTTTTACTCATCCAAAAAAATAGAAGATCTACACTTTTATAATATGGTCCCACCGCTAATCTACACCTTTTCATGTTTTTCTTGTACATGAGCTAATCTCACACGTTTCCATTTTTTTATGTGACCAAAAAATGTAAGGAGATCTATACCGTTCTAATTTGGTCCCATCAGATAAACGGCTCATAATTTATAATTAACGTGGGATTTCTCGGATTCTCAAATTAGTATAAGTATAGATATCATCATTGAGGTTTATAAATAACTTCGCATCTTAGTTTGGTCATGGCAAGGTGGTGATGTGTGAGTGTTTTTTTCTGATTGAAATACTTGAGTGTTGTTATAATCGGATGTGTCTGATGGTTAACTCCTACCGGAGAATTCCCTAGGGGCTGCGAGTAGTACTTTGCTTCGAGGGCTAATAAAGCTTTCAAAATAAGTTGATGAGTTCTTCATGACTAATTTGAGTACATGGATACACGGATACCTACCCTTCCAGACTTTACTAGCCTCGTCGGTACCGTGCATTGCCCTTTTTCACCTCGAGAGTTGGTGCAAACTTTGCTAGTGCATCCAAACCCCGTGATATGATACGGTCTTTCACACATAGGCCTCCTTATATCTTCCTAAAAATAGCCATCATACCTACCTATCATAGCATTTCCATAGCCATGTGATACGTCCAAAATGCATCACTATTTTGTATCATAGTTTGTCTCTATTTATTGATATATTTCACATTACGATGATGTACTTATAGTTTTTTGACTTATTTTACACAGTTTACAACTTTTCGTTGCCGAAACAGCAGACGCAGGATTCAGCGGAGAAAATAGCACGAAGAGTTGCAATATCAGAACATCTCCAACTGCGCTGAAATTTTGAGGGAAGAAGTTTCCGAACAGATCACGAAGGAGGGCCGGAGGTGGGCCACAAGTCAACTAGGCGACCTGCTGGCGCCCCCCCCCCCAGGGCGCGCCCAGAGACCGCCTGAGTGGTGGGTCCCACCTCCGGTGCTCTCCTTTGGCCTATATCATCCTCTTGACCTAAAAGTTACGGGGACAGAAGAGTTTTCGTAGTTCCGCAGCCGCTCCGCGGTGAAAACCTACAGAGAAGAAAAGACCATTTCGGCGGGCAGATTCCGTCGGGGAGAACTCCTCCCGGAAGGGGAGATCATCCTCATCGTCATCACCATCGTCACATGCATCATCGAGATCATCATCACCATCATCACCATCACCAGCACCATCTCCATCTTCATCCCATCTACTTCACCATTGCAATCGGAGTTGTACCTTGCACTATTCATCCCCTCTACTCTACCGGTGTTGATTACTCTTTTGTGGTGAATGCTATTTAGTTTTGTTGCAGAAATATAGTTATGACCAGATTGTTAATCATATTTTCATCACCTCTGATCATGATCTCTTTTATGTCTTGTGAGTAGTTTCGTTAGTTCTTGAGGACATGGGAAAAGTCTAGATTCTAGTACTCATATGATGTTGAAGTAATATGTGTTTATTGATATTTAAGTTATGGTGTTATTCTTTTAGTGCTGTTATGTGAACTTCGACTACATAACACTTCGCCTTTTTAAGGACCTAGGGGAATGCATCGTGTATAAAGAATGTTTATGGTGGGTTGACGGAGTGACAGAAACCTGAATCCCAGTTCGCATACTTTTGCATGAAGGAGTACTGGATCCTAAAGCTTATTGCTATGGTTAGGCTTTGCCTTAATTTCTCTATTGTATTTTCGGATTCTTGCATGAGGGATTAATCATAAGAGTGTACTTGTCTTAGCCTAGACGGTGCACTAGTTAAGATCCACCCACATAACACTTATCAATACAAAACATAGTACTAGACAGAGTATGGCGAAAGCACTTGACTATCTCTCTCTTGCATCCTCAGCAACGCCTTAGTCTTTATAAGTTTAGTCCCTCGGCTTATTCTTTGTGTTCGAAAGGATTGGGCCACTTGCTGCACCTCGGCACCATTTACTTTACTTGCATTTATTTTCTTGTTTCTTATACTAGAAAACCCATAAAAAGTTACCTTTCAGTACTTGAAGTTATTCCTTGCTCAAGATCACTTGTCAGTAACTTCTGCTCCTCGTTGGGTTCGACACTCTTATTGAAAAGGCTACGATAGATCCCCTACACTTGTGGGTCATCAAGACCATTTTCTGGCACCGTTGCCGGGGTGTGTAGCGCTATTGGTAAGTGAAAATTGGTAAGGAAGCCATTACGTTGTACGTGTTGTTTTTGTTTTATTGTTTCCGCTTTTTGTCCCTATGGACAACTCTGCTCTTGGTTTGTTGCTTGTGGGGAACCGCCCCAACGCTATTGTGGTGGAGAAGCCTCCCCCACCTACTGAAATTGTGCCCTTTAAAATACCAACTAGTATTATTGATTGTGTCTTGGATAATCGATATGCAGGAGGTAGACATCTAGGTGAACACTTGCTATATCTTTCACAACTATGCTCCTTATTTAAGCTTGCACGTATATCGATGGATTTTGTTATGAGAAAGCTATTCTCTCTATAATTAAAAGATAATGCTTAGGATTGATATAGGCTTCTTGATGACTCTCACTTACTAAATTGGCAAGATCATATGCCTCTCTTTTACGCAAAGTTTTATCCTCTTCATGAAATACATCGAGACAGGAACTATATTTATAACTTTTGGTCTCGTGACGGAGAAAGCATCGCTCAAGCCTGGGGATATTGAAGTCCTTAATGCTCAAATTTCCCAATCATGAGCTCTCCAAAGAAATTATTCTTACAATTTTTTATGCAAGGCTTTCTCGTCAAGATAAAGAGATGCTTCATGCTTCCTCTAGTGGGGCATTCTCCAACAAAAGCACTGAAGCTAAGTGGGATCTTATTGAAAGGATCCAGAAGAACACTGAAGATAGGGAGATTGATAAAGGTATTGAACCCGTAGTAAATTATGAGCATGATTATATTGAGAGCTATATGGAAACTGGTTACTTTAATACCTTTTTTGTTGCTAAGATTGGTCTTGATTCCTAGCTGCTAATTCATTTTTGCAAAGACTTTGCCTCTCATATTGACTCTTCTAAGAAGAAGGAGGATCAACACCATAACCCTTTTAAGGATTTACCTGTTGATATTAATGTTGTCGACCCTATCTTGCCTGCGGTTGTATATGAAAATCCCCCTTTTCCCGCAAGGATGAGGGAAAATTCTTTTGTCACAAGCATATTGAATAAAAGTGAAAGAACGACTAACGAGCATGAGGACCTGATTAAAGTTGATCCTCAAGTTGCATTAGTCAAGGATCTTGTTAATAGTAATATTGAGGATTCTCATATTAATTTTTGTGTTGTTTCTACTAACCTTGTTACAACCAAGAAAAAAGGCCCAATTTCAGGTACTCAAGTTGTATCTGTTAAAATAGGAGATCATAATTATTATGGGCAATGTGATTTGGGATACAGTGCTAGTGCTATTCCTTTTTCACTTTATCAAGAGATCATGAATGAGATTATGCCATGTGAAATTGAAGAAGTCGATGTTACTATTCATCTTGCAAACAAATAAACTATCTCTCCAATTGGAATTGTGCGAGATGTTGAAGTTCTATGTGCAAAGGTAAAATATCCTACCGACTTTCTAGTACTTGGTTCAGTGCAAGATAGTTTTTGCCCTATTATCTTTGGTAGGCCTTCTCTCAAAACTTGTGGAGCTATTATAGACTGCGGGAAGGGAAGAGTGTCTGTTGAATTTAATAGCGAGCCATATGAATTTAACTTTTCTAAATTCTCGAAGCACACTCGTGGTACTGATTTGCCTAGTAATGACAAAATCATTGAAGAGCTTGCTTCTATTCTTATTCCTCCCAACAATCCTTTGCAGCAATTGATGGAGGACCACGAGAATGATATGCATATGCAAGAAAGGAATGAGCTAGATGACATATTCGTGAGACAACCTCCTATCCTCAAGCACAACCTTCCGGTTGAACCTTTGGGAATTTTATCAAAACCAAAAGAATACCCGGTGTTTGATCTCAAACCTCTTCCTAGTACGCTCAAGTATGCTTATTTATATGAAAAGAAAGTATATCATGTTATTATCAATTCTAACCTTTCAGGATATGAAGAAGAGCGATTATTGGAAGTCCTTCATAAACAACGAGGCGCTATAGATTATACCCTTGACGATCTTAAGGGGACTAATGTCATGCCCAAGATGCGACCCTATCCTCAATTTGGCACAAGGGCCTCGTCAGGGATAGAAGCGCATCTCGTCGTTTCGCAAGAATGGATATTGTTACAAGTGCACGTACTACAAAGAAGATATATATATATATATATATAGAATTGGCTTAGAGTCGCCACAAGCTACATCAGAGTCACATCAGTACAATACATAATCATCATGAATAAGAGCAGGGTCCGACTATGGACGAAAACAAACGAGAAAAGAAGAACGACGTCCATCCTTGCTATCCTAGGCTGCCGGCCTGGAACCCATCCTAGATCGAAGAAGAAGAAGAAGAAGCAACTCCAAATGAACAATCAACGCGCTCGCGTCAAGTAACCGATACCTGTACCTGCAACTGGTGTTGTAGTAATCTGTGAGCCACAGGGGACTCAGCAATCTCATTTCCAAAGGTATCAAGACTAGCAAAGCTTAATGGGTGAGGTAAGGTTAAGTGGTGAGGGTGCAGCAGCGGCTAAGCATATATTCGGTGGCTAAACCTACGAGTACAAGAAATAAGAGGGGGAAGATCTACGCATAGCGGTCGTGACTATAGATGATCAAATGAATGATCCTGAACACCTACCTACGTCAGACATAACCCCACCGTGTCCTCGATCGGAGAAGCATCTCGCGAAAGAGACAGTCACGGTTACGCACACAGTTGGCATGTTTTAATTAAGTTAACTTCAAGTTATCTAGAACTAGTGTTAAACAAAGTTTCCAGGTTGCCACATAACCGCGGGCACGACTTTCCGAAAAGATTTAACCCTGTAGGGGAGCTCCAACTAATCCATCACAAATTACCACAAGCCGCATAGAAATCCTCGATCATGAAGCTTGCGATCTCGTCGGACTCCTTAGTGGAAAACCTCAACTCTGAGATTACCCAAAGCATCACCGGAATCCCGATGCACAAGATATTTCGGCAAAGGTAAAACTAATCCAGCAAGGCCGCCCGACGTGTCGACGAACCCGATAGGAGCCGCGTATCTCATTCCCAGGACATGACGGATGGGTCACACTAGGATTAACCAAACCTCGGGTTGCCCCGCGGTGGCCCCGTAGTCTGCCAGTTGGGACCAACACTCATGAGGAGCACTAGCCCGGGGGTTGATAAAATTGTCCTCGGGGTCTGGAAAGTCCCTGTGCAATTTTTATTAGGTGTTTAGGCAAATGTAGTACCAAAGTTGGGCCTTGCCAGACCAGTCTTAATCTAAAACGAATTATCAAGGGGGTCCCCATAACAACCCCGATCATGTTAGGGGCGCTCAATTATGGAACATCACCGGTAGCCGAAACTAAGGGGGCAAAGGTGGAAAAAAACACCAGGCTAGAAAGGCCGAGCCTTCCACCTTTTCCAAGTATATAGGTGCATTAAATTAAATAGCATTTAATAGGGTGATATATCAAGGAACCCATGTAATCACATGGAAGCAATTGCACCTGCAACTAGCAACGCTAACACATGGTAAAGCAAGCGGTAACATAGCCATTCAGTGGTTTGCTAGGTTGAACAGGTTGAAGGTTTTCATGGCATTGTTGAGAGGCTGATATTTAACATGTCGTAGGCAACGAGACATAAACAATAGAAGCGATAAAGCTATCATGGCAATGATAGTAATGGTATCTGGGGAAATGGTCATCTTGCCTGAGATCCCGCTTGGAAGAAGAATGACTCCGTGAAGCAGACGAACCGATGTAGTCGAATGGGTCCTCACAATCCGACACGCTTGCGGAACTCTATCGAGACGGAGGAAACCGGAAACAAGCATCAACATACGATATTCACCACATGATGCATAACACATATTATGCATGAACAGCTGAATACATGCAAGTCACGACATGACAATTCACAACAACCAAACACTACACATTAAGTGAAGTTCAATATGCAACGAGTTGCATATTGACGAAACTCCACGTATGAATTATTTAGTTCTATCCCGATTAGATATACAGCAATATTAAATGTGGTTAAAACATGGCAAGAGGTGAAGCATAATTAAACTACCTATCTAGGCATTTTAAATGAGGTCGGAAATGACATATAGCACCTCCGAAACGAACTCACATGTTAATTTACAATTCTATCAAGATCTGAACTAACACGTTTAATTAGTTGTTAAAAAGCAAAACAAATAGGTTCACGTGATTCTACGTGTCGTTACAAGGAATTTACACATAGAGAACATCTACAACGGAGCTACGGTTCAAAAGTTACGGACACCGCAAGATATGATGGCATGAATGCAACATGTGTGCAAATGGCATCCACAACATTTCAAAACACAAAACCAGAAATATAATACGAAACTACACGAGATTCTAAGCAAGTTTCATACAGGACACGATCAAAACGGAGCAACGGTTCAAAAACTACGAGCTAAACAAGAAATCACTACAATCTGCCAAAATCAGCCACATAGCATTTTCTACACCCCAAAACTATGAGCTACACAAAACCAATATACACAACCAAGGCATGAGACTATAGAGGGCAAGAAGAACTACAACATACAACTAACAACAACTAGCATGGAAGCATGGATCACTAGGAAAAGACGTCACATAATGGCTTCTCACACACTATTTCAGACTTAGTGAATATAACAATTTATGAAACAGCAGTCTTCGATCTAAAGGAATATTGACAGAAGCAAAACCATAAGATACAGGACTCCAAATGGCATGAAAATTCACAGCATGCTAGAGAATCCCAAAGTCTACAACTAACCCCATTGCATCAACCTCAAAAGAGCTAGAGATCACAAGATAAACTGATGCAAAGACATCAACAAAATATAACAGATTTCAGACTTAGAAATATTTCAGCATCTCTAAACAACAATATGTCCTAGCAAGTAAATAAGAAACAAACCACACCTAAACATGGATTTCTATTGCAACCAAAATTACCAGGGGCTAGTCTAAACTCCTACAAAGCACACACGGATTAAATCCCACAAAATAAACAAGAGGGCAACATAGCAAAATATCACGCGAACTAACTTGCTCAAAAGCTAAAATTAAATGCATAGTTAAATCCTATGGATTTTTCTATCCCGAAAACATATATAACATGAGGGGTTGCAACACAAAAATATTGCCACACGTAAATGCGAGATATTATCCTAAACTCGGTATAATAATCTAGCGTTGGAAACATACATGCAAATATACAAACAACCACACTAAAATACATGGCAATAGGGTTCCTAAAACATGAATATTTTATCTACGGTGTTCGAACAATCCGGGCACGCACGAAAATCAAATACGGGACGCTAACATAATAAGACAGCACGCAAAACTAGGCATTTGGCGGCTCAAACTACTTCAAGCAAATATGCAAGTTGCAAAATCGTAATTTACGCGAGAATCTACACAAGATCCATATCTAAATCATCGTGATCCGACATACGGATTTAAAGTTACGGGCGTTTGAAAATACGTCTATTCCCTGGATTTAATTAATTCCGAAAAAACCTAAACTAACTAAATAGGCCGAAACCCTTATAATAGCTACACAGGGGGCTCACCACGTCGGGCATGGACCAAGAGAGGAGGCGGTCGGCTGGCGGCTCGGGCCAGCTTCGTGGAGGGGATCTGGGCAGCTCCCGTCAGACTCCTCCCAAGAGGGCGCTAGAGGCGGCGGGATCGGCGAAGCTGGCATCGGGAAAGGCGGGGATCGCGGCTAGCCGACGGTCGGGATCCACCGAATCTGGGTGGGCGTACGGATCCTGGAATCGAGGCGAGCTGCGAACGGGGCGACGGCTCGGCCCGGCGAGGTTCCACGGCGGCGCGGCGAGGGGAACCTCGGGCAGGAGCGACGGGGCTCGACGGGAGCAGGGCCTCCGGCAGGCGGCCCTGGCAAAGGACGGCGCGGGGTTCCGGCGAGCTGCCGGCGGCGAGGAGGCTCGGGCTGTTGTGGGTAGGAGCAGCGGGGCTCGGCGGCTCGGGATGCTGCCCTCGGGCACGGGCGCTATGGATCGCTGCGGGCAGCGGCGGTCGAATGGGCCCGAAGGGCCTCGCGCGGGCTGGGCGGGCCGGTGGTTGCGTAGAGGAGGGAGGGAGGAGAGAGAGAGTGGGTTAGGGTTAGGTGAGGGCACGGATTTTGAGGAGGAGAGGGTTTGCTGTCCAAAAAATGCAAGGGGGTCTATTTATAGACAAATAGGGGGGCTAGGTTTAGCGAAATTCCGTTCCGGATCCAACCGTTCGGTCGGATTCGAATAATTCCGAATGCGGGAACGGTTAAGTGGCCGTGTAGCGTAGTTTATAGGAGACAATAGGGAAAAAGGGCGGTGCGGCAACAATTTTTTTAAAACACCGAAAGACGTCCGACGATAGACCGAATACGGTGCCGCTACGGTCGACCGTTCGGGTACCAGACGGACTCCGATCGCGACAAAATTCAACAGGCGGTCTATCTATATTAAAATAAGACCGCACGTCAAGTTCCGACTCAATCAGAGAAAGTTTTACACACACTTTTCAAACAGGGTTTTGACGATGCCGCGGGCACGTGCGTGTGCGGTCGGGCTCAGAACGGACAACGACGAGAACCGGCAACTAACAACGGGTGCAAGTTTGAAAACTGGCGGCAACGAGTTGCCGATGCAATGCCGATGATGGGCATGATGCGATCATGAATGCGACAGGCAAACAAACCACTCGACGAGAACGGAAGAAAAGGGCAATCTTCTGGGGCGTCGGTCTCGGGCTGTCACAATTAATCCATTTATTTGTCAACATACTATCAATCTTGAACCTGATGCTAAAACGGTTGTTTTCATCAACGATGGTTGAATCCGAAGATGAAGGATATTGTGAGGACCGAAATCCTCAAGCTTCTAACCGCATGTATTATCTACCCTATAGCTGATAGTAAGTGGGTAAGTCCGGTACATTATGTTCCCAAGAAAGGAGGTACAACTGTGGTTCCTAATGATAAGAATGAACTAATACCTCAAAGAATTATTATTGGATATAGAATGTGTATTGATTACAGGAAGCTGAACAAGGCAAGGAGGAAGGACCACTACCCGCTGCTGTTCATCGACAAAATGCTTGAAAGATTATCCAATAACACTCACTTTTGTTATCTTGATGGGTACTTTGGCTTCTCTGAAATTCATGTTAACACTATCGATCAAGAGAAGACCACTTTTACTTGTCCATTTGGTACTTATGCTTATAGACGTATGCCTTTTGGTTTATGCAATGCTCCTGCTACTTTTCAAAGGTATAGGGCTGCTATCTTTCATGGTTTTTGTGTGGAAATTGTGGAGGTCTTCCACTACAAGAAATACGTCAACTAACGACCTTCTGTCAGCGACACTCGCGGAATTGGTCGTAAATCTACGACCATTTGAGACCAGTTGGTCGTAAGCTGTCCGGAGGGGTCCTAACCCCAAAAACTAACGACCTTTTTCATCAGAAAGGCCGTAACTTCCTTACCGGAAAAGGTCGTAAAGCAGATAGCCCTGTTTTGCTGCCTAATTTGTGGCTAATTACGACCAATATAGATGGTCATAGCTATGACAAGGTGCCACATCATCAGTTTTGCCTGCATGTCATGTCCATGTGTTATTTTTTGCCTAGTTTGTGAAGCAACCTACTATTCTGTCATTCCAAAAATTCTCGAAAAATTCTCATAAATACTTTGGAACATATATTTCTCAAATATGTGAAAACCCTTCCTTCCATAGTTCTAAAATAATTCAGCAATATTCATTTTCATATTCTGCTCAGAATAGCACTTTGTGATGGAAGTGTCACTTTGGCATGTCCAAATGGTATAAATTTTTTACCCTAATTAACATCATACACCAAATTTCAGCTCAATCCATTGATTCATTTGATCCTAGCTTCAACATATATATTTCTGCACAGGGTGGTACTTTGCAAAGCAAGTGTCACCTAGGTTCATCCATTTGAGCTAAAAATTTGGCAAGGGAGTCTCCTTAGTAGATCATCATCCTGAGCCATAATTTAGGCCCATTGTCTATGTGCATTACCCGCACCGCTAATCAAATACTTGGCTGCTAATTCATGTTTGAGCTTAGTTCGGTCTCCTCGTGAGATTCTCCTATTGTATTCTTCTTCCTGACACCTACCGAGGGAGTGTCTAACCCACCAGACATGCCTGTTCCACCCAGAATGCATGGCAGCGCAACGGTAACGCGGTGACCACGCGGCTCGCATGCAAGTTCACACACTGTGGAGTTGGGGCCCTCGACCACCATCCAAATATCGGCGTAAAGTCACCACATCATGTACTTCTTATTAAATAGATACTTATGTACTTATAAAATATTTTCGGGGAAAATAAATAGCAAATTATAATGCAGCTGTAGTTCAAATTAGACCTGCTTCATGCTGAATCGGCGACAATTTGTCTTTTTAACTAGAGGTGGATAAAAGCTTTTAACATCCAACCATTTTGTCAATTGTACATTAAATATGGACTAGTATTTTAGAAAAATAATTTGGTACTATTTTGAAACAAATATATGGTAGGTCCTTCACATACAAACTCATTTCGGGCACTTGAAAAATGGAAAATGAATTTTTCATACAAGGAAAATGAAAACTTCCTTAATCAACATTGTTTGCCAAATTCCAATACGCACCCTTGTGCATAATATTAGATCGTTTCAACAAACTATGTCATGAATGTGGCCATAAGATTGATCATTTGGCTTGAAAGACATGAATCTTCACACATGATAGCCCATTTCTGAGAACACTTTTTTAAAATAATCACCGTATTACAAGTTTATTATTTTTCCTGGTAACTTGGTCACATATTATGATACAACGCGAAGGTTTTGAATTTTTTTAATTTTTTAATTTTTTATGCCCGTTTCAAAATGCGGTCGAAACGGCGGGCATGACCGTTCATAGCTATGGGTTGAATCTTCCCAAAATTTGGTTAGATATCTGATTAAATAGATATTTCTTTACCTAAAAATTATTTTAGGAAAAAATCATGAGAAAACTATGAGGCACCTTTAGTTCAAATTTGACCCGCTTCCTACTGAATCGGCTGTAATTTGTCTTTTTCACTAGAGGTGGATAAAAGCTTTTAACACCCAAACATTTTGTCAGTTGTACAGTAAATATGGCCTAGTATTTTAGAAAATTGATTTGGTACAATTTTGAAACAAATATATGGTAGGTCCTTCACAAAAAAACTCATTTCGGGCACTTGAAAACTGGAAAATAAATTTTTCATACAAGGAAAATGAAAACTTCCTTAATCAACATTGTTTGCCAAATTCCAATACGCACCCTTGTGCATAATATTAGATCGTTTCAACAAACTATGCTATGAATGTGGCCATAAGATTGAACATTTGGCTTGAAAGCCATGAATTTTCACACATGATAGCCCATTTATGAGAACACTTTTTATAAATAATCACCGTATTACAAGTTTATTATTTTTCCTAGTAACTTGGTCACATATTATGACACAACACGAAGGTTTTGCATTTTTTTATTTTTTGTAATTTGTTATGCCCGTTTCAAAATGCGGTCGAAACAGCGGGCATGACCGTTCATAGCTAGGGATTGAATCTTGCCAAAATTTTGTTGGATCTCTGATTAAATAGATACTTCTTTACCTAAAACTGATTTTAGGAAAAAATCATGAGAAAATTATGAGGCACCTTTAGTTCAAATTTGACCCACTTCCTACGGAATTGGCTGCAATTTGTCTTTTTCACTAGAGGTGCATAAAAGCTTTGAAAACCCAACCATTTTATCAATTGTACAATAATTATGGCCTAGTATTTTAGAAAAAATATTTGGTACAATTTTGGAATAAATATATGGTAGGTCCTTGACACAAAAACTCCTTTCGGGCACTTGAAAAATGGAAAATGAATTTTCATACAAGGAAAATGTAAACTTCGTTAATCAACATTGTTTGCCATTTCAATATGCACCCTTGTGTATAATATTAGATCGTTTCAACAAACTATGCCATGAATGTGGCCATAAGATTGATCATTTGGCTTCAAAGCCATGAATCTTCACACACGATAGCCCATTTCGGAGAACACTTTTTTAAAATAATCACCGTATTACAAGTTTATTATTTTTCCTCGTAACTTGGTCACATATTATGACACAACGCGAAGGTTTTCAAACTCTGAGGCACCTCTAGTTCAAACTTTTTATGGATTCATATGAGTACTATATTTTTTGAGATCTTACTGAATTTATAAAATAGGGCTATACTTTCAATATTCAGTAATATTAATTTGTAGCTAAGTGTATGTTTGGTACACTTAAGTTTTTTTGTCCTATTTTATTTTTATTTGTTTTCCATAATTACGTAATATCTATTTGCAATTTGTTCAGTCTTTTGCTGCTTATCCCCTAACCAAATCTTTATGGATTCATATAAGTACTGTGTCTTTTTTGGCATTTTGTATTAAGAATAACATTTTTAAAATAGGGCTATACTTTCAAAATCAAGTAATATTAATTTCAAGATGTACTGAATTCAATTCGTCAGATGCAAATTCATCATCATCAATTCGTCGTATCTATTTCATGACAACTTGCAAAGAAAATAAAACAGAGTGCCGCTCGTGCTTTTTGTGAGTTAGAGATGAATGATGGCACCCCTGCATTGCAGCCGATGCCCAAAGCGGACTACTACGGGATTTCATGATGGCAAGATTTCATGATGCCCAAACCGGACTACTACGAGATCCTCTTACAAATTTGAGTCCTTCTAATTTCTAAGTTTCTGGGAGCCTACCTGGTTGTGTTGGCTTAGTGCCCTTTTTTTGCCTTTTTCAGCATGTCCTTTAAGGACTCACGTTGACTATCTTGGCTATACAATACACGAGACAGACTTGTATGATCGGTTCTGGCAAAAAAAACTTGTACGATCACGTTATTTAGGCAGGTTTGAGTTTAGCACGTGGGGGTCAAAAAATAATTTTATTACGTCAGCTGTTAAATCTAGGCCGTCCAAAAAACATAACTCTAAAGTAATAAATCTTTGCCATTCGTTTTCTATCGTTTTAAGTATATAATAGATAGAAAACTATACTAGTGCTACTATTCTACTCAAAAGGAGTATTGTATTAGTGTTGCTACGCCTAGAAACTTCCTTCACAAAAAAACATCTTTGTTACTCGAAAATAGAAAATGTTTTGTTATGAAAAAAACTTATTTTCATTTAATTACGACCAATTTAGATGATCATAACGTATTCATAGTGTTTACTCTGTTCTGATTGGTCCATGAGGATCTCACGCGGATCATGCATCAAGGACCGTTGGATGATTCTGGATCCAACGACAGCCCTCTACTCTGTAGATTAAATATGTTGCGCTTGAGCTTTTATAGATTATGTGTGTTGTTTGCCTTTGCTCTGGAGTGCATAATTGTCTCTTTAATTTCTTCTATGCATGTTATATTATGTGAATTAGTTTAAATTATGTCGTTTGGTAGAACTTCGCATCAGTTCACCCCTTTCTGTTCATTCATTTACTTACTATTTGCACATTACATCGGTAGAATTTAGTCTGTTACGCAGTAAATCTGTATGCCCATTCATTAATTTCAGTGTCCTCAGTATGCTTGTACTTTTAAAATGATATGGATTCTCCTCAGTTACATTCTTGACCAAACTTTTTCTAGTAGTATTTTGGAGGTTCCAAATTAAAAGGATCTCTCACTTACTTATATGCAAAGTTATTGAGACTGCCTATATTGCATTAATTTTCATCTTACACAATTGGCAAAGTTTGGTAATTAATCTCAAGGCATTGTACTCAATTGTTCCTTATTGTGTCCATGAGTGGAATTGTGTTGATCTGATTTACATGCAATTTCATCTTGTTGATCGCCATCATGTGGACAACTCTTAGGTTCTTGCTTGCCTTCATATGTGTACTTTGTGTGTGATCTGGTAGCTACCTATATCTTAACATTTTCTTTTATCAGTTTTGACCTTTCTCAGTTAAGGTTCTGAATTAGCGAGGTAAGGCCGGGTTTTCTTATTTCAGTGGGATGTAAAACTTGCATATGCACATTCTTTGGATGATGTACAAGAATGTAAGTGACCAGGTGTTCGGTGATGTTACCCATCCTTGATGTGAAATGTATGTACACAATGGGTGTGATAGTAGTACTAGTATTCATTAGTTGCATGCCTTGGAAACAAATAAGCATTAGTTTCAGATATCTGGGGTTTCCTTTTTGTTCCATGGACTAGTTTCTCGTTTGGCCAGAAAGCAACATTTCTTTGTTTATCATGGATGCTTATGTCAAAGTTTTTCTTTGTTTATCCTGGTGTGTTAGCTTTTGGAATGATTTTCAGTTATATTGTTCTGCAATTCTGTCAATAAATAACAACTATGGTTGCATCTACTTTTATTTCTTGAAACTGGTTTTAGGGGAAGTTAGCTTTCATTTTCTAATCTTGTGAACAAAATCTTTGGTTTTACTATTTAGCGACTCACTTTACTGTTGTGCATCTTATTTTTTTAATACACTGATGCATACTCCCCCCCTCCTTTGAATGTTGTGCGTTAATTGCTATGTTTTCAAAAATGCAGTTATGCAGGATTGGAAACTACTGTGCAAAACAGAGAAAGTGAGGTAGAACCTGTTACTCATGAGCTGGCAAGAAGATTATTCAGTTAATTACATTTGCTGTTAAAATCTTCGTACTTTTCGTGCATATGTTACCGGCTCTTACTACATACATCAATGATATTCTACATTTAGAATTAATCATATGCATATCAGATGGAAAGTACCTGCAATCCCAAAACGGTCTCCAAAATATACAAAGCATGCAAATATACTAAAATACTTGCTATTATGACCACATGATTCTCATATATATTTCTGAATACAAAAATTCATATATTACTCTCATGCATGTTAGGCACATGGTTTACGTAATATGTAGCACATTAACTCAATCATGGGTTATCTTCATCTTTAAATGTAATCATGCATTACCATGGGGCACATTGGAAACAGATGTTTTCAAGTAAATGTTTTCCTTCCTTTGATTTGACGATGAAAGCCTTGAGCTGAATGGGCAGGCCCTTGAGAATGTTGGAAGCTGATCTTGGTATTTCATATTAAGCTTAGTACACAATAAACATGCCTTAAGACTCACATAATATAGATAGCAACGTGTACAGATTTGAGGCATGTTGATGGAGGAAATTGGCATGCCAGCAGAATTTCGTTAACATCTTAACTTTAGATTTAGTACACAATAAACACCAAATCTGATTAATCCAGTAGAAGAGCACTGCATGGAATTATTCATGCTCTATTCTGTTTTCTGACTAAATGCTGATTGTTGGTGTTGACTGTTTTGTGTAGTTATCTGAATTGCATGTTTATCTGGATCCATTTGACCTTTTCACGATTAACTTAAGTTTGGATTTATATTATTTTCACAACCTTCCCCAAAGGCTCGAGTGAGACTTTGATGTTTGTGAATGTTTTTGACATTGACTAGATATATAGGTGTTGACTATTCCTGTAGTTTGTTTTCTGATGTGCAAGTTCGTTGGAATCTGGTTCTCTTCGTGTGCTCCTCTCCTCCTCCTCGGCCTCTGCTATAGTTGTGCATAGATATGTTTATTTTTTGAAGTATGCGTATATTTGCACCGTACTAGTATTAAAATTATGCTAACTGAATAATATCTCAAATAGAACATGAGTTATGCTCCATTAGTTGGTCCCTAAATTAATACAAAAGAAAGAAGGACTTGAATTACGCTAGTACTGAGGAATATTTCTTCTACATATCTTAGATCAAAATTAGTTGGATCATTAATTCTGTTTTCTACCTGATTGTAGTTTTCGTTCATTCTGTTTTCTACCTGATTGTAGTTTTCATTAATTTTAAAATGTGTTTGTGATTGCACATGCCATATTTCTAGTTCAGGGAGAACAACTAGACTCTTAATGGTTACATGGATGGAAAATGGGATGTCAGATTCGATATATGAACGACGAGGAACCTGTTTACTTGGATCCATCATTGTCTAATGTTTGATGTTGTGTACATCTTATTCTTATTTTTTGCACACGTGAAGTACAAATCCAAGTGTGAAGCTATGAAGCGTAGTAAAAAGAGTAGCATATGTATTGTAATAGTAGGCAGTAGTAGGCATATCTGGGTTGTGGTGTAGTATGAAGATTGTAATAGAGAAATTTACTGTTGGTTTGGACGAATTTCATTTGCTCCCTAGCCTGTTTAAAATATTGATTCTGAATGTGATTTGAATACCTATGAAATGGCATCTTAACAAGGGGGACCAAGTTATGATATTTATTTGACAAAATTTAAAATTTTTGACGTGTGGGACTAATTTTGAGATCAGCATGACATGTGGGACCAATCTGACTAGTGGGACCAGTACAAAAATAAAATGGCCAAAAAAGAAAATCAATAGAAAGTAAAAGGCCACAACCCAAAATAAAAAAGGCTAAAATGTTGGGGATTATTGGGCCAGGCCCATGCAGCTAAGCAAAATAAAGAGAAAAAAATATTAAATGGGTTGGATTAATGGGCTCGGCCCATTTAAAACACCGAATTGGATCCGGGCTGATTCTATGCCACGTCAGCTTGCCATGTCAGATCCGATGTGGCGTGGGCAGACTGCTAGTGACCAAAATAATTTCAATGCTTTCGTTTGGTCGTAAAATCCTACGACCAATCGAGCAAAAAGGATGTTATAGTTCATTAGAGACCCTCAGCTTTTGACCGTTTGTTTTTTGTTGTAAAAAGGTCGCAAATGGAAATCACTGACCATTTGGTGACCAATATTGAAGGTCGTTAGTTGACATATTTCTTGTAGTGTTCATGGACGATTTGTCAGTCTATGGAACCTCTTTTGACCATTGTCTCCACAACCTTATTAAAGTTTTGCAGAGATGTGAGGAGACGAACTTGGTAGTCAACTGCGAGAAGTGCCATTTCGTGGTAAATGGGGGAATTGTTCTTGTTCACAAGATTTCTGAAAAGGGAGTCAAGGTGGATAGGGCAAAGGTCGAAGCAATCGAGAGGATTCCCTATCCAAAGGACATCAGAGGTATTCTTAGTTTCCTTGGTCATGCCAGTTTCTATAGAAGATTTTTTAAAGACTTTTCTAAACCTTCGAAACCCCTCACTAATCTTCTCCAGAAGGATATGCCTTTTGTGTTTGATGAAGATTGTAAGGAAGCCTTCAAAGTTCTTAAGAAAGCCTTGATAACCAGCCCTATAGTCGAACCACCTGATTGGAATTTGCCTTTTGAAATCATGTGTGATGCTAGTGATTTTGTTGTTGGAGTTGTGTTAGAACAAATGGTTGACAAGAAATTGAATGATATACATTATGCTAACAAAACCATTGATAGTGCTCAAAGGAATTATGCTACTACTGAGAAAGAATTTTTAGCGGTAGTGTTTGCTTGTGATAAGTTTAGGCCTTACATTGTTGATTCTAAAGTCCTAATTCATACTGATCAGGCATTGTCGTGTCAGCATTGCACACTGCGACGACCTCCACCATGGTTCTGTCCTCGCCGACCAGGCCTTTGTCCCCCGCATTGGCACACGAACATGGCATACGCGTACGGCTTAGCGTGGCAGACCACAAGCTGGTCGGTGTCGGCGCGCATCACGCCGGTTAGGGTGTATTGTTGGCTCAGTGTTCCCTCCTTGCCCACGATGGTGGACACGACCCTCACGTTCTTTGTCCCTAAACTGCACATCGCAAAGTCGACCATGGACTCTAGCGAGGTGGCGCACCACTTCTTCTCGCCCTCGGCAGCTGGCGCCTCGCAGACGTGCAGCCTCCGCGCCATCTCCGCAGCGTGGAGGGCCTCAGCAGCGACACATCGACGTCATGGTGCTCAAGCGTAATAGAGCTCGGGGCGGCGGCCATGGCGGTTGTAGAGGGTGTGGTCTCCTGTCGATGAGCGGCAGTCGTTCATTAACATGCAGGCGGCGAGAATGGCAAACCATAAGCATGGAGGCTGCAACAAGGGCCGATGGGCAAGCAGGGTGACAACTAGGTGGCAGGGTCGGCGGATGAGTGAAGCATGGCAGCGCTCCAGCCCCAGGCTCGAGCTGGTGAACGAGGCATATTCCAACGGCGTAGACCCGAGATCCCGCGGGAGGACGAGGCAGCGGGTGAACCGGGGCACACGGGTTGTTGCCCTTTGTCGGCGGCGGCCATGGTCGACGGGGTACAGGGAATAGGAGGAGGGAGAGGATTTAGGGTTCGGTGGGGTGTGGGCTTTGGTCCCACTGGTCAAATACAACCTTTGACTAGAAGGTAAACCACCCAAGGATGACTTTTGCCCGGTTTGGGGTTGTTTAGTGGGGAAAACGAGCAAAAAAATAGATCAAGGGGTTATGTGAACAACCCACTTTTTTCACGGTCGTAAAATGGACTTTTTTATAGAAAAATATATTGTTTCATGCTATTATATTATAAATCTTGGATGCTTTATATGCAATTATGTTCTATTTTATATCATTTTGTGGGACTAACCTATTAACTCACTGCCAGTTCATGTTTTCCCCGTGTTTTTGACCTTTTCAAAGAAACAATAAAAAACGAAGTCCAAACACGATGAAACTTTGCGGGGATTATTTTTTGACATAAAGCGACCCTAGAAGCTTTAGGAAGAGGCCAGACGAACCACAAGAGAGCCACAAGCCCGCATGGTGCGCCTTGGGGGGTTGGGCACGCCGTGCAGTCTCGTGACTTCCTATTCCGCCCTCCTGGCATAATTATACTTCTATTTATTCACAAATACCCCAAAACCTACAAAAAGCCACCCGAAATACTTTTTCCGCCGCCGCAATCCTTGTTCCGCTGTAGTCCCATCTAGAGGCCTCCGCTGGTAATCTACCAGAGGGGGAATCAATCCCGAAGGCCATCTTCATCAACCTTGTTGCCTCCATAATGATGTATGAGTAGTTCACCATAGACCTATGGGTTCATAGTTACTAGCTAGATAGCATCTTCTCTCTCTGTCTTTGACCTTAGATACATTGTTCTCCACATTTTCCTTGGAGTTTTATCCGATGTAATCTTGTTTTGTGGTGTGGTTGTTGGGATCCCGTGAATTATAGGTTTATGATAAAATTAATCATTGAAACTAATTGAGTCCAATCTGAACTTCATTGTGTATGATTTTTATAGCTTCATATTTCTCTCTGATCTATTGTGGCCAGCTAGATTGATTTATCTTCTATGGGAGTGGTGCATTGTGATGGGTTCAATGTTGCGGTGCTGTACATCCCAATGACAAAAGAGGAGAAGACATATATTTGTATTGTTGCCTTGACGGATAAAATGATGTGGTTTATCTATATTTATTGGGTTTACTTTGCCTACATCATGTCATCTTTCCTAAAGCGTTACTCTGTTTGTTATGGAATTAATACCATAGATGCATGTTGGATAGCGGTCAATTGGTCGAGTAATAGTAGTAGATGCAGGCATGAGTCGGTCTACTTATTTATGGACGCGATGCATATATATATTTATGCTTTTATGTTAATTGTCAAACAGTAATTTGTTTACCCACCGTACGATATGCGTTTGAGAGAGAAGCCTCTAGGGAAAACTATCGCCCTCGGGTCTACTTGATCAAATTGCTAAAAGTCAAAACACCTTGCTGCAATTTTCTTATTATGTTTTTACTTTTCTTTTCTTACAACTATATCTATCAGAATTAATCCTTTCAAGTAACGAGTCCGAAGTGATTGACAACTCTCTTGCCCGTGTTGGGTGCAAGTGTTTGCTTTTGTGTGTGTAGTTACTAAATATGGTAATTTATGCGGTGCTCCATTTCATTCAATAATATTTGTTCTCAGTGAGGGAAATACTTACCAGCCACTATATTTCTTCACAACTCACAAGTAGCAGGAGGCCTCTAAACCGGGCTCCATAAAGAAGGGCCATGAAGGCAAGCACTGGAAGGAAAAAGGCTCTTGTCGGAGGTTGGGAAGATCCATACCCACGACCCCGTCATGCTTGGGGACTATTGACAATGTCATACACTCGGGATGGCTCACCAAAAGGAGCCCAACAAAAGTCTTGCCAAGGGTCCCACCATGCCTAACGACACGAGGGAGCTATACCAAGAAGATAGCCACCTAATGACCATCTTGCTTCCCAAGGAAAGGGCAGCGACGACCAAGATCACATCCCACCTCCTATAAAACCATAGCCTCCATCGTGTATATAAGGGGAGGCTAGATGGCTCTCATATCCATCTATTCTCAGCTACAAAAACTTTTGGTAGTAATTCTGCAACCATGAATAACAAAAGCAAGCAGAATGCAGGGTATTACTATCCGGATGCCTGAAACTGGGTAAAAGCACCATGTGACCTCCTTTCATAGACTTCCAATCACGCTTGGACCCCCTACCGAGGGACCGGAAGGTAATCTGTACCGCTAGGGATAAATAAATGATGAAAAAAATTGGTGATGTAAACAGTTTTGATAAGAACTAAACGATTTTGGTGAGTAAGCCCTTGCTACAAGGCCTGGATAAACTCTCTCACATGATCAAGGATGGTATACCATTGGGCCGTGATGATCTAGGTGAAACTAAGTAGGTGTTCGGCAATCCTCCCACTCCGTGAAAATCGATGATCTACAGAGCACCTGTTCACCCACTCCGCGAATTTATACTTTAGCTCCACCAAATCTGGGAGCAAAGTTGCATAGCACAGGTGACGTGGAAATTAATACCATTTTACACCCTCAACCCCTACTGATATACATAGTGGACCAATTACTAGACCTCGCGCATGCCAATTGAATTACCACGTACTTTTGTTTCTCGAAAAGCCTTATAGTGTTCATGAACATATGATGCTGCCTCAATTAGATACTTTTGTTTTACTTATGAATGAAGGACCTACCATGGATAAGAAGAATGACCATTCGAGCAGGATCAAGCATGGATAAGAAGGTGCGCATGCGGGAAAGAATAACGGAGTTTCTAGTAGTGATTTTCACAATTTGAAGCCATCATAAGGATAGCATGAAGGCCTAGACCAAATATACACAATGCCACTTCATAAATTTCATCCATATGCTATTATAGGTGTTGTGTCACTTTATTTTTTGGCCAGGTCCATGTAATTTTGAAATGCTACATCATAGCCATTTTTTAAGCCCGTGTGTGTGGGGAAACCGAGTTAGGATTGTTGTCGGACCCCTCCTCCAAGGGGTCATGAAAATCCCCCTTGACACCCCATATATACAGCCCTTATGGCACCGTTTAGACTTGGGTTTTGTTTAAATTACAAGTTCGCCATAGCTGAAACTTTGCGTTCTTTGTTTGTGTTCCACGACTATACCAAGACGTCTTAAAACCCCACTTTCATCAATAAAGCTTTCCTCTTATATTCGCAATATCCAGATTACGATTTCAGCTTCTTCCTTGTTCTTTGTTTGCTTGGAGGAAACACTACTGGAAATCAGTTTTTTGCCGTCTGCTAGCTGATGGCAAAGAGTGTCTTTGTCGTCAGCTCCCACAAAGCAGATGGCAAAGAACTGGCTGATGGCAAAGAAGGTATTTGCCAGCAGTCCATTCTTTGCCGTCTGCCACAGACGGCAAAGAAGGGGACAACAAACGGCAAAAATGCTCATGTGGCCGGGGAAACCTTAGGTCAGACTACACCCTTCTTTGCCGTCTGCTGGATGATGGCAAAGATGCCAGAGGCAGACGACAAAGTAGACGAATCTACTAACGTCTGTCCCAATGCTCTCCCCATGCCGATACTGTCAACCGCCAGCCTCCATCGCCCTCCTCTCCTTCGACCCCCCCATCGCCGCCACCACGTCGCGCCGCCGCCCCCGGTGCCTCCCCGGGGGCCACAGCCCAGCCGCCGCCGCCCAGTGTCCACAACTCCTTGCCGGGACCGCCCCACCGCCCCTGGTGCCGCCCCCGCAGCCCCACCGCCAGCGCCACCGCCCCAAGCACTGCCCCGCAGCCCCCGGCTCCGCCCTGGTGCCTCACAGCCCCGCCGTCGCCGCCCTGGTGCCCACAGCCCCCTGGCGCCGCTCCCCCACCGCCCCCGGCGCCTCCCCGCCACCCCCAACACCCCTGGCCCCGCCACCCACGACACCACAGCCGCCCCTCCCGGTGAGGCCCCACACCCCCACCCCCCCCCGCACGGGAAAATTAACTCGTATTTAGTTTTTTGGAATTAGATTATAACTACAAAGTTGATTTTTTATAGTTGTTGTAGTAGTTGTTGTTATTGTAGTTGTTGTAGTAGTTGTTGTTGTTATTGTGGTTGTTGTAGTAGTCGGTGTACCGGTTGATGAGCCCTAAATTCTTAGCTTTTCATATAAAGACCATCTGCCACTAGTTAGTTAGCTTAATAGAAAGAAGACGAAGAAGAAGGGAAGAAGATAAGAAGAGAAGAAGGGAAGAAGAGAAGAAGAAAAAAAATAAGAAGGAGAAGAAGAGAAAAAATGAATAAGTAGAAGAAGAGGATAAAGAAAAATAGAATTAGAAATAAGAGGAAGAAGAACAAGAATAAGAAGAGGAGAAGAGGAGAAGAAAGAGGAAAAATGAAAAGAAGAAGGAGAAGGAGGAGGAGGAGAAGGAGCCCTCCTTCATCTCCCTCTTCTCCTTCTTCTTTCCTCCTTCTTATTTTTTAGCTTGTTTAGCTAATTATCCTCCAAAATGACATAATAAGCTAAAAACCTTGGTTAGCTCATGAATATTATATATTTTTTAATCTTTATTATTCATGTACATATTATTATTCATGTCAGTTATTCAATTTTTTTATGTTGTACTAATTTCTTTTAATCTTTATCATGGCAGGTCACGAGGTGTTGAAAGATGGTGGGCGCTGGTCCAGATCGCTCGACGGGTTCTTCCCACGCGCCCCGCATGAGGGGTGGTACTTCCCTTCCACCCCTATCTCTCCGTAGAGCCTTGGCAGACAGTCTGTCGACACCACCCATGGGTTCTTCTTCGTCGGCGGCATTGCCCACTGGGAGAGGTGATGGTCGGGTAGGGAAGAAGGGGAAGGGTACAGGGAGAGGTGGTGGCCGCGGAATATCCAGGAGGACTGTTGAGCCGTCCTCGCCACCACCACCAGCTCATTCACACGAGCATAGGACTACTATGGTCGACCCGTTTGCGGAGGAGGCTATGGGGACTCCGGTCCAGGAGCCTGGTGTTGACGATCATTCGTCCCATGAGACTCCGGTCCAGGATCAGCCTCCGGTCGAAGTGCATTCGGGCCACGAGACTACGGTTCCGGAGGCTTCACCCGACGTGGAGAGGTCCAGATGGGATGCTTGGCCGCATCAGACCGAGTTGCCGGATTGGACCGAGGGTCCGGGTGGCTTAGGGGGCGGGGATGTTGCGGATGAGTTTACGGATAGTGAGGGTGATGTGCAGGTGGACGGGGCCATCGTGTACAAGCGTGGTAGTACACGTCTCCCGGTCGTGCCGGCTACCCGCGAGTAGAGGCCGGTGATTAAACCTGAAGGAGATAGGTAAGTACATTAACTCTTTTTTTAGCTTTTGCCTTCAAGTTTGTTCAAATATCTAATGCGTTGAACTTATCATACTGCAGGGAATGGGCACACCCTCGTGGAGTCCGCAAGCCGAACTCCGTCCTTGGTGTGCTTTGCCGGACAATTTTCCCGAGGTTTGTCACGTTGCCTGGTGAGGGTCAGGTTCCTACACTAGGATTTTCCTGGGAGCACCACCAGGTTGTGCAGGCACCACCGGAGAGATTATAGATGGTGTCTTGTGCCACACGAGGGCCGTGATGGTGATCAAGAGCTTTTGGTTAAATCGTCCTTTTACACAATCTAAAATTAACAATATAGCTAATTATTGTACTAATCGGTGATTTCACGTTTGATTGCAGACCTTCTATAGGTGTGAGGATGGATATGAGGAGGAGGACGGGTGTAGGCAGTTACTATAGAACTTACGCCACGAGGCTCGGCCGCGGGCTATTCGAGACTACTATGCCACGCGTGGTATTAAGAAGCAGAAGAAGGATTGCCGCAGAAAGTTTCTGAAGAAGGAGCAATACATGAAGGTAATTACCTATTCTTAAGTACTTCTACGTAGTTTTCAAGATTTCATTCATAGGCGTAGCACTCAAAATTCTTTCTAATAACTTACAGGTGCCCCGAGATGGTGTGCGGAAAAGATGGATTGTTGGGAGGCGTTGGTTGATGAGTGGTGCACAGGCAACTGGCGAGCCGTCCACGACAATGCGAAGGATCGACGTAGCCAAATGGTTGGTGTGCCACACCATCAAGGCAGCGCCAACTTACTTCAGTTCGGACGAAACTGGGTATGTGATTTGCTTCATGATTCATGCAATTCATTCTTCATGCTAATATTTTGTTCCTCTCTTTTAGGCGCATCACAATAAGACGGAGATGCCACATTTGTACGACCTTTATGGCATGGCCAGTACTGCCTCGTACAAGAAGGCGAAGGCATTCTCTGAGTCTGACCTGGATGATCCAAATAACTTCAACAACATATCATCCAACCACAAGCTCGTTACATACAGGGACACGGGAAAGGCTACGAAAGGGGATGACTTTAACCCGAGCCAGGAACCTTTGGATCCAGAGCCGGTGATGATATCTGGTGGCGGGAGGCCTCATGGCTCGATAGCCATTGGAGATGGGATAATACGTTGTCCACTCACTCTCCCGGAGATCAAGGCGCGCTAGTCGAGCAACTGTCCTGAGATAACGCGTCGTCCACGGCCAGTCGATCTTGCCATCGAGGTTAGTTGTACGGACTAAGAAAACTTTCATCCATTTCATTATGTGTGTCACCATAGATCATTACTGTGGTAACGAGGAATGGTGTTTCAGGCTGCTCTTCAGAAAGAGAGAACGACAAACCAGGCTACTGTTGAGAAAGAGAGATTGGCAAGCCAGACCACGACACGATTGATTGAGGAGGAGAGGGCCTGGAATGAGGCGGGTCAACGGGCCCTATACGACCTTTTTGTGGTAAGTTTTTTTCACATTAGCCAAATCATGTGTGTAATGTCTGTTTCATTACTAACTAATATGACCCACTCTTCAGGGTCAAGTCCCTCCGCCGATGCCCGTCTTCTCTTCGATTGGCACAGTGAGTTTCATTATAAACTAGTATTAATAATTGAGTCTCATCATGCTAACTGAGACATTGCAAAATATCTTTTATGCAGAATGACTCCCGAGCGGCATCGCACGACCCTTCTCCAGGGCAACCGTCTCCAAACGAAGCCGCCGCAAGCAACCGTGGTGTTTCTCCTCCTTGATGACTACTACGGTAAGTTTCTCTTTTCCTCTTTCATATTTTCCTTCCGTTAATTTCCCCAACAATGACATAATTAGACCATTTAGCTCCAAAATGCCAAAAGAACCTTGGTTAGCTCATGAATATTATATTCTTAGCTTGTTTTCCTACAAAATGGCAAGATTAGCCCATATAGCTCCAAAAAGACATAGTTAGCTAATTGAGCTCCAAGAAGAGGAGAAGAAATAGGAAAAATGAAAAGAAAGAAGAAGAAGAAGAAGAAGAGAAGAAGGAGAAGGAGGAGGAGGAGGAGCAGGAGAAGGAGGAGAAGGCCAAGGTACTTCTAGTCCTTCTCCTCCTTCTCCTCCTCCTTCTCCTCCTTCTTGATTTCTTCTTCTTCTTCTTCTCCTCCTCTTTCTTCTCCTCTTTCATATTCTCCTTGCCTTAATTTCCCCAACAATGACATAATTAACGCATTTAGCTCCAAAAAGACATTATAAGCTCAAAATGGCATAAGAACCTTGGTTAGCTCATGAATATTATATTCTTAGCTTGTTTTCCTCTAAAATGGGATAATTAGCTCATATAGCTCCAAAAATACATAGTTAGCTAATTGAGCTCCAAGAACAGGAGAAGAGGAGAAGAAATAGGAAAAATGAAAAGAAAGAAGAATAAGAAGAAGAAGAGAAGGAGGAGGAGGAGGAGGAGGAGGAGGAGAAGGATGTGAAGGCCAAGGACCTTCTAGTCCTTCTCCTCGTGCTCCTCCTTCTCCTCCTTCTTCTTTATTTCTTCTTCTTCTTCTCCTCCTCCTCTTTCTTCTCCTCTTTCACATTCTCCTTGCCTTAATTTCCCCAACAATGACATAATTAGCCCATTTAGCTCCAAAAAGACATTATAAGCTCAAAATGGCATAAGAACCTTGGTTAGCTCATTAATATTATATACTTAGCTTGTTTTTCTCTAAAATGGGATAATTAGCCCATATAGCTCGAAAAAGACATAGTTAGCTAATTTAGCTCCAAGAAGAGGAGAAGAGGAGAAGAAATAGGAAAAATGAAAAGAAAGAAGAAGAAGAAGAAGAAGAAGAGAAGAAGGAGAAGGAGGAGGAGGAGGAGAAGGTGGAGAAGGCCAAGGACATTCTAGTCCTTCTCCTCCTCCTTCTCCTGCTTCTTCTTTATCTCCTCTTCTTCTTCCCCTCCTCCTATTTCTTATCCTCTTTCATATTATCCTTGCCTTAATTTCCCCAACAATGACATAATTAGCCCATTTAGCTCCAAAAAGACATTATAAGCTCAAAATGGGATAAGAACCTTGCTTAGCTCATTAATATTATATACTTAGCTTGTTTTCCTCTAAAATGGGATAATTAGCCCATTTAGCTCCAAAAAGACATAGTTAGCTAATTGAGCTCCAAGAAGAGGAGAAGAGGAGAACAAATAGGAAAAATGAAAAGAAAGAAGAAGAAGAAGAACAGAAGAAGGAGAAGGAGGAGGAGGAGGAGAAGGAGAAGGAGGACAAGGACAAGGACTTTCTAGTCCTTCTCCTCCTCCTCCTCCTTCTCCTCCTTCTTTATTTCTTATTCTTCTCCTCCTCCTCTTTCTTCTCCTATTTCATATTCTCCTTGCCTTAATTTCCCCAACAATGACATAATTAGCCCATTTAGCTCCAAAAAGACATTATAAGCTCAAAATGACATAAGAACCTTGGTTAGCTCATAAATATTATATTCTTAGCTTGTTTTCCTCTAAAATGGTATAATTAGCCCATATAGCTCCAAAATGACATAGTTAGCTAATTGAGCTCAAGAAGGGAGAAGAAATAGGAAAAATGAAAAGAAAGAAGAAGAAGAAGAAGAACAAGAAGAAGAAGAAGAGAAGAAGGAGAAGGAGGAGGAGGAGGAGAAGGAGGAGAAGGCCAAGGACCTTCTAGTCCTTCTCCCACTCCTCCTCCTTCTCCTCCTTCTTCTTTATTTCTTCTTCTTCTTATCATCCTCCTCTTTATTCTCCTCTTTCATATTCTCCTTGCCTTAATTTCCCCAACAATGACATAATTAGCCCATTTAGCTCCAAAAAGACATTATAAGCTCAAAATGGCATAAGAACCTTGGTTAGCTCATTAATATTATATACTTAGCTTGTTTTCGTCTAAAATGGGATAATTAGCCCATATAGCTCCAAAAAGACATAGTTAGCTAATTTAGCCACAAGAAGAGGAGAAGAGGAGAAGAAATAGTAAAAATGAAAAGAAAGAAGAAGAACAAGAAGAAGAAGAGAAGAAGGAGAAGGAGGAGGAGGAGTTGGAGAAGGAGGAGAAGGCCATGGACCTTCTAGTCCTTCTCCTCCTCCTCCTCCTTCTCCTCCTTCTTCTTTATTTCTTATTTTATTCTCATCCTCCTCTTTCTTCTCCTCTTTCATATTCTCCTTGCCTTAATTTCCCCAACAATGACATAATTAGCCCATTTAGCTCCAAAAACACATTATAAGCTCAAAATGGCATAAGAACATTGGTTAGCTCATTAATATTATATAGTTAGCTTGTTTTCATCTAAAATGGGATAATTAGCCCATTTAACTCCAAAAATACATACTTAGCTTATTGAGTTCGAAGAAGAGGAGAAGAGGAGAAGAAATAGGAAAAATGAAAAGAAAGAAGAAGAAGAAGAAGAAGAGAAGAAGGGGAAGGAGGAGGAGGAGGAGGAGGAGAAGGAGGAGAAGGCCCAGGACCTTCTAGTCCTTCTCCTCCTCCTCCTTCTCCTCCTTCTTTATTCTTCTTCTTCTTATCCTCCTCCTCTTTCTTCTCCTCTTTCATATTCTCCTTACCTTAATTTCCCCAACAATGACATAATTAGCCCATTTAGCTCCAAAAACACATTATAAGCTCAAAATGGCATAAGAACCTTGGTTAGCTCATTAATATTATATACTTAGCTTGTTTTCCTCTAAAATGGGATAATTAGCCGATTTAGCTCCAAAAAAACATAGTTAGCAAATTGAGCTCCAAGAAAAGGAGAAGAGGAGAACAAATAGGAAAAATGATAAGAAAGTAGAAGAAGAAGAAGAAGAGAAGAAGGAGAAGGAGGAGGAGGAGAAGGCCAAGGACCTTCTGGTCCTTCTCCTCCTCCTCCTCCTCCTTCTCCTCCTTTATTTCTTCTTATTCTTCTCCCCCTCCTCTTTCTTCTCCTATTTCATATTTTCCTTGCCTCAATTTCCCCAACAATGACATAATTAGCCCATTTAGCTCCAAAAATACATTATAAGCTCAAAATGGCATAAGAACGTTGGTTAGCTCATGAATATTATATTCTTAGCTTGTTTTCCTCTAAAATGGATAATTAGCCCATATAGCTCCAAAAAGACATAGTTAGCTAATTGAGCTCCTAGAAGAGGAGAAGAGGAGAAGGAAAAGGAAAAATGAAAATAAAGAAGAAGAAGAAGAAGAAGAAGAAGAAGAAGAAGAAGAAGAGAAGAAGGAGAAGGAGGAAGAGGAGGAGGAGGAGAAGGAGGAGAAGGCTAAGGACCTTCTAGTCCTTCTGCTCCTCGTCCTCCTTCTTCTTTATTTCTTCTTCTTCTTCTCCTCCTCCTCTTTCTTCTCCTCATTCATATTCTCCTTGCCTTAATTTCCCCAACAATGACATAATTAGCCCATTTAGCTCCAAAAAGACATTATAAGCTCAAAATGGCATAAGAACCTTGGTTAGCTCATTAATATTATATACTTAGCTTGTTTTCCTCTGAAATGGGATAATTAGCCCATATAGCTCCAGAAAGGCATAGTTAGCTAATTTAGCTCCAAGAAGAGGAGAATAGGAGAAGAAATAGGAAAAATGAAAAGAAAGAAGAAGAAGAAGAAGAAGAAGAAGAAGAAGAGAAGAAGGAGAAGGAGGAGGAGGAGGAGGAGAAGGAGGAGAAGGCCAAGGACCTTCTAGTCTTTCTCCTCCTCCTCCTCCTTATCCTCCTTATTATTTATTTCTTCTTATTCTCCTCCTCCTCCTCTTTCTTATCCTCTTTCATATTCTCCTTGCCTTAATTTCCCCAACAATGACATAATTAGCCCATTTAGCTCCAAAAAGACATTATAAGCTCAAAATGGCATAAGAACCTTGGTTAGCTCATTAATATTATATACTTAGCTTGTTTTCCTCTAAAATGTTATAATTAGCCCATTTAGCTCCAAAAAGACATAGTTAGCTAATTGATCTCCAAGAAGAGGAGAATAAATAGTAAAAATGAAAAGAAAAAGAAGAAGAAGAAGAAGAAGAAGAGAAGAAGGGGAAGGAGAAGGAGGAGGAGGAGAAGGAGGAGAAGGACAAGGACCTTCTAGTCCTTCTCCTCCTCCTCCTCCTTCTCCTCCTTCTTTATTTCTTCTTCTTCTTCTCCTCCTCCTCTTTCTTCTCTTCTTTCATATTCTCCTTGCCTTAATTTCCCCAACAATGACATAATTAGCCCATTTAGCTCCAAAAAGACATTATAAGCTCAAAATGGCATAAGAACCTTGGTTAGTTCATTAATATTATATACTTAGCTTCTTTTACTCTAAAATGGGATAATTAGCCCATATAGCTCCAAAAATACATAGTTTGCTAATTTAGCTCCAAGAAGAGGAGAAGAGGAGAAGAGGAGAAGAAATAGGAAAAATGAAAAGAAAGAAGAAGAAGAAGAAGAAGAAGAAGAAGAGAAGAAGGGGAAGGAGGAGGAGGAGGAGGAGGAGAAGGAGGAGAAGGCCAAGGACCTTCTAGTCCTTCTCCTCCTCCTCCTCCTTCTCCTCCTTCTTTATTTCTTCTTATTCTTATCCTCCTCCTCTTTCTTCTCCTCTTTCATATTCTACTTACCTTAATTTCCCAACAATGACATAATTATCCCATTTAGCTCCAAAAAGACATTATAAGCTCAAAATGGCATAAGAACCTTGGTTAGCTCATTAATATTATATACTTAGCTTGTTTTCCTCTAAAATCGGATAATTAGCCGATTTAGCTCCAAAATGACATAGTTAGCAAATTGAGCTCCAAGAAGAGGAGAAGAGGAGAAAAAATAGGAAAAATGAAAAGAAAGAAGAAGAAGAAGAAGAAGAAGAAGAGAAGAAGGAGAAGGAGGAGGAGGAGGAGGAGAAGGAGGAGGAGAAGGCCAAGGACCTTCTGGTCCTTCTCCTCCTCCTTCTCCTCCTTCTTTATTTCTTCTTATTCTTCTCCTCCTCCTCTTTCTTCTCCTATTTCATATTCTCCTTGCCTCAATTTCCCCAACAATGACATAATTAGCCCATTTAGCTCCAAAAACACATTATAAGCTCAAAATGGCATAAGAACCTTGGTTAGCTCATGAATATTATATTCTTAGCTTGTTTTCCTCTAAAATGGGATAATTAGCCCATATAGCTCCAAAAAGAAATAGTTAGCTAATTGAGCTCCCAAAAGAGGAGAAGAGGAGAAGAAATAGGAAAAATGAAAAGAAAGAAGAAGAAGAAGAAGAAGAAGAAGAAGAAGAGAAGACGGAGAAGGAGGAAGAGGAGGAGGAGGAGAAGGAGGAGAAGGCCAAGGACCTTCGAGTCCTTCTGCTCCTCCTCCTCCGTCTTCTTTATTTCTTATTCTTCTTCTCCTCCTCCTCTTTCTTCTCCTCATTCATATTCTCCTTGCATTAATTTCCCCAACAATGACATAATTAGCCCATTTGGCTCCAAAAAGACATTATAAGCTCAAAATGGCATACGAACCTTGGTTAGCTCATTAATATTATATACTTCGCTTGTTTTCCTCTGAAATGGGATAATTAGGCCATATAGCTCCAGAAAGAAATAGTTAGCTAATTTAGCTCCAAGAAGAGGAGAATAGGAGAAGAAATAGGAAAAATGAAAAGAAAGGAGAAGAAGAAGAAGAAGAAGAAGAGAAGAAGGAGAAGGAGGAGGAGGAGGAGGAGAAGGAGGAGAAGGCCAAGGACCTTCTAGTCTTTCTCCTCCTCCTCCTCCTTCTCCTCCTTATTCTTTATTTCTTCTTATTCTCCTCCTCCTCCTCTTTCTTATCCTCTTTCAGATTCTCCTTGCCTTAATTTCCCCAACAATGACATAATTAGCCCATTTAGCTCCAAAAAGACATTATAAGCTCAAAATGGCATAAGAACCTTGGTTAGCTCATTAATATTATATACTTAGCTTGTTTTCCTCTAAAATGGGATAATTAGCCCATTTAGCTCCAAAAAGACATAGTTAGCTAATTGATCTCCAAGAAGAGGAGAAGAAATAGAAAAAATGAAAAGAAAGAAGAAGAAGAAGAAGAAGAAGAAGAGAAGAAGGGGAAGGAGGAGGAGGAGGAGAAGGAGGAGAAGGACAAGGACCTTCTAGTCCTTCTCCTCCTCCTCCTCCTTCTCCTCCTTCTTTATTTCTTCTTCTTCTTCTCCTCCTCCTCTTTCTTCTCTTCTTTCATATTCTCCTTGCCTTTATTTCCCCAACAATGACATAATTAGCCAATTTAGCTCCAAAAAGACATTATAAGCTCAAAATGGCATAAGAACCTTGGTTAGCTCATTAATATTATATACTTAGCTTGTTTTACTCTAAAATGGGATAATTAGCCAATATAGCTCCAAAAAGACATAGTTAGCTAATTTAGCTCCAAGAAGAGGAGAAGAGGAGAAGAAATAGGAAAAATGAAAAGAAAGAAGAAGAAGAAGAAGAAGAGAAGAAGGAGAAGGAGGAGGAGGAGGAGGAGGAGAAGGAGGAGAAGGAGAAGGCCAAGGACCTTCTAGTCCTTCTCCTCCTTGTAACATCCCGATTCTCGGAATGTTTGAGAATTTTTTTTTCAAAAATCCTGGCAAGAAAATTTCGTTTGTTTTCTATTTTTATAAAAGCGGGATTTAAGTTTTATGGTTTGGAGATTTTAATTAGATTAAAAAACAACTTAAATTTAAATTGATGTTTTGTTCTCTGCTTTTACTTGGATTTTGTTGTGAGCATATTTAGTTATGTGCATCTAATTTTTTTCTTGTGTTTCTAGATTTCATTTGATATCTGTTCGAGCTTGTGTTAATTCTGTATATTTTCCTCGAAGGAAAATCAATTATTTTCATTAATTAAACTCCGGACAGAATTTCCCCGCCTCAATCATATTTCTTTTATGTGTGTATATTACTTTGTTTCATCCACGTAAAAGGTCAACTCTTTTTGCTATCTATTTTTCTAGGCGCAACCCGACTCAATCTTTTCCTACAACTGAATGGGCTACACATCTGTTTGCTTTTCTTTTCTTTTTCCCATCTTAATTATTTTTCATGGGCTTGATCGATCTGGCCCATCTCTTCCAACTAGCGAGCCTTTCCTCTCCATCTTCTGTACGCTCACAAGTACCTGTAAGTAACAGCCATTTGCAATTACACAACAAAAGAAACGGCTGGGCCTTCCTTAAGTTCTCCCTCAGTTCCTATTCTCTCCACTCACCATCTCTTCCAACGAGGGCCTTTTCTCCTTCATCTTCCTCTCGCATGCGCATGCAAACAAGGACCTATTGTCTGGCTCATATAAACATACAGGAAGAAAGATACAGCCACTCCACTGCCCTTCCATAATTCCCTAACTCTTCATCGTTTGCAAAACCGAAGGGACCAGTAGAGGCCCCTCTACCTCCTCTTCCAATTCCGTGGAAGCTCATGCATATTCCATTCCTCCTCTCCCCGTGAAAGCTGTGTGAACTTCGAAGCTCCATGGATGTGAGGTCGCGATTCCGTTGACTCGGACCATCTCCATCCTACTCCTTGCGCCAGGATCTCCTCCTCCATGCTGCAGCTCCATTCAGAGAAGAAAGAACGCGATCCGTCCACCACACACGAAGAATTCTGCATGTCCGCGTACACTGTTCGTCGAGTTCATCACCTCGTTTCATCAAGTTCGGTGAGTCTCTATCTAATTCCTTTCATTTGCGTACCCGTTACAGCCTATGGTAGTATTTGGCCGCGCCAATGCCGTCGTGAGCATGAACCGCTTGTTTTTCTATGGCATAGTCATATTTCCATAGTTTTTGTTCACTGGTTGATCTCGTGCCCAGTAGGTGAGACGTTTCCTATGACCATAGTATTCGATGGCGGAGTTAGATTGTTGTTTGGACATTTATGTTTTAGTATAGATTTAATATAATTAATTTAGTCTAAATCCGACAGTCTTTTGTGTTCGGAACTTTTTTTCCTCTTGTTAGTCGAATATTTTATTTATTATGTCCGTCACATACCTAAGAATCGTTCCAAGTTATTTTATAATATTGAGAGTTATATATGATTTATTAGAATTATTGTACGTATTGTTTCGGCTTGTATTTGTGTTATTACGGATAGTTTTTGTTTTGTGTGTGTGCACGTGTACTATCTTGTTTTATGATTATTTCATATTTAATGTTTTTATATATAATCTAGATTTTGTTTGAGTTACTAGATATAGTGTATGTGTTGTCTCATGTTGATAATGTTAGATACATGATACAATTCTCTCTTGTGTATGGGTACAATATTTGATTAACACGTGAGGAATGAGTCATAATTACTTCGGACTTTTTAGTAGTAATCTGTCCGTTACTATATTTATTTGTAGGATTGCTGAAGTTACAACAATGTTTTATGTGTCATTTCATGTCATAATTGTTTGTGCTCTATATAGTCGTATGATGTAATATATGCGAGTTTTTTTTGTGATTTATTACCATGCGTATATTTATGTAGGGTTATTCGAAGCTTTACTTCATTTCTTTAGTTATGGAATATTTCTTGTGTTTTTTTATTTCTGCTTACATGGTAGATATATTAGATTATTTCATATTTTCGTTATCAATCATGTTGCATATGTAATTTGTTTATGTGTGAAGTCAAGGCATGTTGTAGGTCAGCACTTATCTAATCATATGTCTTATATATTTAATTTTCATTCACTACTTATCATGAGCATGTTATGTTACATTAGATTTTTGAGTAAGTTGTTATTGTTTTAGAGTTGCTATAAGCTAAACGAAGCCAAGGTTAATCATTGCTTGTTGCGTATAGTTAATTGTCATTTAATCTTTACAAATATTTAGTGTTATCTAAATATTTATCTTGGTCGGCTAACATTTAGTCATGCATGTCTAGTATAGGTTAGTTGTATTATTTCATGTGTTTTGCATATGTTAATTATGATAGATATCAAATGAGATGCTTTGTTATTGGAGGTGACTACATTATAGTTCGTTGCATAGATATTATCGCCTATTTGATCATGTAGTTTTATAGACGTTTGCTATCCATTATTCATGGTTGGTTGTTTCATGTCACGTTTTAGATATGTATTGTTACATATGATTTAGGTTGTAGCGTATAACTTTCTTTATTACTTCTTGTTAATTATCTTAGATGTCTTGTTTATCTAGGATGGTAGCTATGCATGCTTAGTTGACTTACATGTCATGTGTGTACCGACCCGTGTGTTGTACCAATTAGGTTCTACTTTATTACTTTAGTTGACTTACATGTCATGTGTGTACCAACCAGTGTGTTGTACGATGCCTTGGTTGTGCTTCTATGTATTTACAAGTGAGGTTGTACTATTTAGAAACGCATGCCATCATGTTATTCGTGTTGTATAATGCATGTTGATTAGCTGATTATATGATCTAGTTGTTTACAAGCCTACATGTTCATTACTCTTTATGAACGTGCTTACCTATATTAACTAACATGATAGGGTTGTGTCCTTATTCCATGATTTCATGTTCTTACATGTCATGACTAGAATGTGAGATTGCATGCTAGTGCCATGATTGATCTTCATGATAGTTGATATCAATTAAGTTATCTCATAGTTTCGAGTTGTATTCTATTGGTAGCCTAGTGTGGTATCTCATGTGATGATCAACCATGTTTAGATGTTATATTTGTTTACCTTGCTATTGCGTTATTCTATGCTTAGACATCTTTCATGCCTCATGATGTTTTGTGTGTTATAGTTGCGCACTTAGTTCCATCATATAGATGTTTGACTTTGTATCATTTTAGTATTATGAGTGTTTAATACTTGTTTCATTAGTTCATCACATGATTATATAGTTTACCTTTGTTAGTTGACTTGTGCCTTTCTCATATGCTTAGTGTGCTTAGTTTTCCATGCTATTACAAGCATGTGGGTATAGTCTTGTTTTTAGTAGTTAATTGGATATTTGTTATTTCATTTTATAAAGAGCATCTCCTAGTTTAATTATTCTCATGATCACTTGTATGTTTGATGCTTGTGTTATTAGTTAACACATCTTTATGATCCTATACACACATGCATTGCATGAGATGTGTCTCATTATTAAGTTTGTTAATTACTTTGTACCATAGGATGGGTTTGTCATAAGGGAGTGGATCCTACTTTATTTTATTCGTATCACAACGTTGGTCTTGATCACCAAGCCTTCCTTAGTCGTGTCAACCTAACCTTTTCCCTTTGTTGAATTCCATCTCTTACCTTCCTACCATGCTATCTCATTTTAGAATCTCTTTGGAATCTCCATCTTGATCAATATCTTACTATCCTTCCATTCTTGATTTCCTTTGGATGTTATTTCGATTTACTATTGCTTTGGTATTCATGTGTTTTCATTTGCTATCATTACGACGACTAGGGAGTGACGATGTTGGACATGCATGGACATACACAGGTTAACGAAGGAGGACTCAACAACGAAGGCATGCCTCCTTCTTTGATCATACTTATCCTATGTTTTAGAAATTGCATTGAGTTTTATGGTTACACCATGCATGTTTTTAATCTCGTATCTAGTGTGTCGATTGAGACATTACCTTGATCCGCTTGTCGCCTATCCATTTGACACCTGAGTAGAAGTATACAGTATCCAGTAGACTAGAAATGCTTAGCCATGCTTATTACCCTATAGGTGCTTGTTGATTGACCTTTGAGTCATTGACACCTGAAACTTATAGCTGAGTTGGCCAGTTGGCCTTGTTGAACTTCTCTATCCTCTTCTACTCTGGGTGAAAATTACCATCTGAATACCGGCGCGGGTGACAGCTGAATCAAGGATTGAAGGAGCGATTGGCTGACCAAGGTGAAGGGAGCAATCAGTCGTCCGTGCCGCATGAGGCCTAATAAGTCTTGGATTTGAAGATTGTGTAAACAGTACAACCACATGCTATATGGGCACTAGCTTGGTCAAGTAAGCTAGTCAGCCTTAGCTGTCGATGTCGCCGTACCGGAGATGAGATAGCTTCCTTGTGAGGAGTATCCTCGGCACAGATGGGGGAACCGGTTTGGGGACATACTCTCAGTTCCGTGCGCCATACCCGGTGTGCATGTCACATCTTTGGGGGATCTAGTCTAAAGACCTCGTCACAATCTCCCTGCCGGTATACCAAATGGTATACTAGAGCAGCGGCGACTGGTGGCATCAAGACGAGATTGTGTCGTGTGGGTAAAGTGTATAACCTCTGCAGAGTGTAAAACTATTCGAATAGCCGTGTCCACGGTCATGGACGACACATGAATCTTTCTTGACATAGAGGACCTGTCTTGCTTATTCCCACTTTGCCCCAATTGTTGGAACCTATGATGAGTGTGAGCTGATCGAGGATCCTCACTTTGATGAAAGTTACTCTCGATATAAACATGTTCTCATCAAAAACTGCTTTTATCCAAATGCTATTGTTTTCAAATAAAATTAGCTTTTACGCAAATGAGCCATATAGCTTTCCTTTGAAGCCACATGTAGCTATTAGGACCTTCTCCAAAGGAGGCATGCTGAGTACGTAATGTACTCATGGCAATTCTTTTGTTGACAACAGAGTTACATGAAGATGAAAGTGATGACTACGACCACTATGGTGATCCGTAACAGTGAGGTCACGTGGACTACATCGACCGCCTGTGGCTGAGATGGAGTCTCTACGCATTGTATTTTCTGCTGTTTTCTGATTGTAATAAATGTCATGAGACATTTGTCAATGTATGACTTGTGGAAATTTGTATTAAAAATAATTTTACGTAATGTGCAATGATACCATTTCGCTGTGTTGTCAACAATGATCCCGGGGTTGACAAATATACACAGGAGGGCCTGGAAGTAAATTCCGGGTTCTCACAGAAGTGGTATCAGAGCCGATGTCGACCTAGTCGCGTGGCCTTAGATAGAAATGGGAAGCCTTAGAAACTACTTTCAAATGGAAACTATTTTCAAAATAAATATTTTCATACTCTTCTTCTTCACTATTGCTCTTCTTATCTCATCTTACTTATTTGAATTTTAAACTTTACTTCTCTACCATCTTCTTTATAGTATGTGAAACCTTTTCCCTGTCCATGGTGTTGAAATTACAGAAGTTTCAGAAGACGTGCCAAGAATTGCAACTTAACTTCAACCCATGAAGCTCCTTGTAGCAACATATTGTTGGAATTGTGCCCTAGAGGCAATAATACATATAGTTATTATTATAATTCCTGCATCAAGATAATCGTTTATTATCCATGCTATAATTGTATTGAATGAAGACTCATTTACATGTGTGGATACATAGACAAAACACTGTCCCTAGCAAGCCTCTAGTTGGCTAGCCAGTTGATCAAAGATAGTCAGTGTATTCTGATTATGAACAAGGTGTTGTTGCTTGATAACTGGATCACGTCATTAGGAGAATCACATGATGGACTAGACCCAAACTAATAGACGTAGCATGTTGATCGTGTCATTTTGTTGCTACTGTTTTCTGCGTGTCAAGTATTTGTTCCTTTGACCATGAGATCATACAACTCACTGACACCGGAGGAATACTTTGTGTGTATCAAACGTCGCAACGTAACTGGGTGACTATAAAGATGCTCTACAGGTATCTCCGAAGGTGTTAGTTGAGTTTGTATGGATCAAGACTGGGATTTGTCACTCCGTGTGACGAAGAGGTATCTCGGGGCCCACTCGGTAATACAACATCACACACAAGCCTTGCAAGCAATGTGACTTAGTGTAAGTTGCGGGATCTTGTATTACGGAACGAGTAAAGAGACTTGCCAGGAAACGAGATTGAAATAGGTATGAGGATACTGACGATCGAATCTCGGGCAAGTAACATACCGAAGGACAAAGGGAATGACATACGGGATTATATGAATCCTTGGCACTGAGGTTCAAACGATAAGATCTTCGTAGAATATGTAGGATCCAATATGGGCATCCAGGTCCCGCTATTGGATATTGACCGAGGAGTCTCTCGGGTCATGTCTACATAGTTCTCGAACCCGTAGGGTCTGCACACTTAAGGTTCGACATTGTTTTATGCGTATTTGAGTTATACGGTTGGTTACCGAATGTTGTTCGGAGTCCCGGATGAGATCACGGATGTCACGAGGTTTTCCGGAATGGTCCGGAAACGAAGATTGATATATAGGATGACCTCATTTGATTACCGGAAGGTTTTCGGAGTTACCGGGAATGTACCGGGAATGACGAATGGGTTCCGGGAGTTCACCGGGGGAGGGCAACCCACCCCGGGGAAGCCCATAGGCCTTGAGGGTGGCGCACCAGCCCTTAGTGGGCTGGTGGGACAGCCCAAAAGGGCCCTATGCGCATTGGAAGAAAAATCAAAGAGAAAGAAAAAAAAAGTGGAGGTGGGAAGGGAAGGAAGGACTCCCACCCACCAAACGAAATCCAACTCGGTTTGGGGGGGGAGACCTTCCCCCCTTGGGGCTCCTTGAGCCCCAAGGCAAGGTCCCCTCTCTCCCACCTATATATACGGAGGTTTTGGGGCTGATTTGAGACGACTTTTCCACGGCACCCCGACCACATACCTCCATGGTTTTTCCTCTAGATCGCGTTTCTGCGGAGCTCGGGCGGAGCCCTGCTGAGACAAGGTCATCACCAACCTCCGGAGCGCCGTCACGCTGTCGGAGAACTCTTCTACCTCTCCGTCTCTCTTGCTGGATCAAGAAGGCCGAGATCATCGTCGAGCTGTACGTGTGCTGAACGCGGAGGTGCCGTCCGTTCGGTACTAGATCGTGGGACCGATCGCGGGATTGTTCGCGGGGCGGATCGAGGGACGTGAGGACGTTCCACTACATCGACCGCGTTCACTAACGCTTCTGCTGTACGGTCTACAAGGGTACGTAGATCACTCATCCCCTCTCGTAGATTGTCATCACCATGATAGGTCTTTGTGCGCGTAGGAAAATTTTTGTTTCCCATGCGACGTTCCCCAACACATATTGCCAAGAGAAGGCACATCAAGAACTCAAGAAGTCAACAACGGTCCAAGATGCTTCAATCGTCAACGTAGATGATCTGCACAAAGTTATGGTGTGACTTGCCATATAGGATTAGGTTGGTTAACACCCTTGTAGTGATAAACTCGTAGCTTGTAGACGCAAAACCTTTTTGTGTGAGTTTTGTCTGCATATTTTCTATTGATGTTTTCATATGCAGACTTACTAAATCCCTATTTGACAAAGTGAGTTGCTTTTGAATTTTATTTGGACATCTTCATGGTTATCTTGGTGATTTGTTTTTCTTCTGGGGTATCTCCACTTGCTAGGATTCTATTACTCATTTTATGCTCTTGCCCTCTTCTCTACAAACCATGGAGGTAACTGGGAGATGAGCGAAGTTGCACCAACCACCTTGGAGGTTGGTTAGCAAAATGAACCCTATGGAAGATTTATTTTAAGGGGAATAGTAGAGGGTGATTGTGTCATTATCAAAGATAGAAGACCTTCATTTGGAAAGAAGACGACGATTTGAATACCTGCAGTACACCTACCATCAAGTTGAACCTGAAGGAAGGATCAATGAGTTTATCCACACCAAAACTTGACTTACAAAAGAACAACATGATCGAAGAATGATCAACCAATCAAAAAAAGGCTATGTGACCATCGTCGCCAAGATGAAGGACTATTTGCAAACCTTGATGAGGCTAGAATGGATTTTGACGAGAGAAGTATCCCCAATCAAGATGCCGAAGTTGCTCGCACCAAGATCAAAATGAACTGTGATTCCACAATCTTGTGGGAAGGACTGTGTCGAAGACGAAGCTTATCCAAACCCATTCTTTTTAGTGAGCCTAAATCTCGGGGACGAGATTTGTTTTAAGGGGGGTAGATTTGTAACATCCCGATTCTGGGAATGTTTGAGAAAAGTTTTTTCAAAAATTAGGGCAAGAAAATTTGGTTTGTTTTATATTTTCATAAAAGCGGGAATTAAGTTTTATGGTTTGGAGATTTTAATTAGATTAAAAACAACTTAAATTTAAATTGATGTTTTGTTCTCTGCTTTTACTTGGATTTTGTTGTGAGCATATTTAGTTATGTGCATCTAATTTTTTTTCTTGGGTTTCCAGATTTCGTTTGATATCTGTTCGAGCTTCTGCTAATTCTGTATATTTTCCTCGAAGGAAAATCAATTATTTTCATCAATTAAACTCCGGACAGAATTTCCCCGCCTCAATCATATATATTTTATGTGTGTATATTACTTTGTTTCATCCACGTAAAAGGTCAACTCTTTTTGCTATCTATTTTTCTAGGCGCAACCCGACTCAATCTTTTCCTACAACTGAATGGGCTACACAATTGTTTGCTTTTCTTTTCTTTTTCCCATCTTAATTATTTTTCATGGGCTTGATCGATATGGCCGATATCTTCCAACTAGCGAGCCTTTCCTCTCCATCTTTTGTACGCTCACATGTACCTGTAAGTAACGGCCATTTGCAATTACACAACAAAAGAAATGGCTGGACCTTCCTTAAGTTCTCCCTCCGTTCCTATTCTCTCCACTCACCATCTCTTCCAACGAGGGCCTTTTCTCCTTCATCTTCCTCTCGCATGCGCATGCAAAATAGGACCTATTCTCTGCATCATATAAACATACAGGAAGAAACCTACAGCCACTCCACTGCCCTTCCATAATTCCCTAAATCTTCATCGTTTGCAAAACCGAAGGCACCAGTAGAGGCCCCTCTACCTCCTCTTCCAATTTCGTGGAAGTTTATGCATATTCTATTCCTCCTCTCCCCGTGAAAGCTCCCTAAACTTTGAAGCTCCATGGACATGAGGTCGAGATTCCGATGACTCGGACCATCTCCATCCTACTCATTGCGCCAGGATCTCCTCCTCCATGCTGCAGCTCCATTCAGGGAAGAAAGAACGCGATCCGTCCACCACACATGAAGAATTCTGCATGTCCGCGTACACTGTTCGTCGAGTTCATCGCCTTGTTTCATCAAGTTCGGTGAGTCTCTATCTAATTCCTTTCATTTGCGTACCCAATCCTGTGTTATCTACGCCCTAGACAACCCGTTACAGCCTATGGTAGTATTTGACCGCGCAAATGCCGTCGTGAGCATGAACCACTTGTTTTTCTATGGCATAGTCATATTTCCATTGTGTTTGTTCACTGGTTGATCTCGTGCCCAGTAGGTGAGACGTTTCCTATGATCATAGTATTCGATGGCGGAGTTAGATTGTTGTTTGGACATTTACGTTTTAGTACAGATTTAATATAATTAATTTAGTCTAAGTCCGATAGTCTTTTCTGTTCGGAATTTTTTCTTCATCTTGTTAGTCGAATATTTTATTTATTATGTCCGTCACATACCTAAGAGTCGTTCCAAGTTATTTTATAATCTTGGGAGTTATATATGACTTATTAGAATTATTGTACGTATTGTTTCGGCTTGTATTTGTGTTATTACGGATAGTTTTTGTTTTGTGTGGGTGCACGTGTACTATCTTGTTTTATGATTATTTCATATTTAATGTTTTTATATGTAATCTAGATTTTGTTTGAGTTACTAGATATAGTGTATGTGTTGTCTCATGTTGATAATGTTAGATACATGATGCAGTTCTCTCTTGTGTATGCGCACAATATTTGATTAACACGTGAGGAATGAGTCATAATTACTTTGGACTTTTTAGTAGTAATTTGTCCGTTACTATATTTATTTGTAGGATATTTTAAGTTACAACAATGTTTTATGTGTCATTCCATGTCATAATTGTTCGTGTTCTATATAGTCGGATGTTGTAATATGTGCGAGTTTGTTTTTGTGATTTATTACCAAGCGTATATTTATGTAGGGTTATTCGAAGCTTTACTTCATTTCTTTAGTTATGGAATATTTCTTGTGTTTTTTTTTATTTTTGCTTACATGGTAGATATATTAGACTATTTCATATTTTGGTTATCAATCATGTTGCATAGGTGATTTGTTTATATGTGAAGTCAAGGCATGTTGTAGGTTAACGCTTATCTAATCATATGTGTTATATATTTAATTTTCATTCACAAGTTATCATGAGCATGTTATGTTACATTAGATTTTTGAGTAAGTTGTAATTGTTTTAGAGTTGCTATAAGCTAAACGAAGCCAAGGTTAATCATTGGTTGTTGCGTATAGTTAATTGTCATTTAATCTTTACAAATATTTAGAGTTATCTAAATATTTATCTTGGTCGGCTAACATTTAGTCATGCATGTCTAGTATAGGTTAGTTGTATTATTTCATGTGTTTTGCATATGTTAATTATGATAGATATCAAATGAGATGCTTTGTTAATTGAGGTGACTACATTATAGTTCGATGCATAGATATTATCGCCTATTTGATCATGTAGTTTTATAGATGATTGCTATCCATTATTCATGGTTGGTTGTTTCATGTCACGTTTTAGATATGTATTGTTACATATGATTTAGGTTGTAGAGTATAACCTTCTTTATTACTTCTTGTTAATTATCTTAGATGTCTTGTTTATCTAGGATGGTAGCTATGCATGCTTAGTTGACTTACATGTCATGTGTGTACCGACCCGTGTGTTGTACCAATTAGGTTCTACTTTATTACTTTTGTTGACTTACATGTCATGTGTGTACCAACCCGTGTGTTGTACGATGCCTTGGTTGTGCTTCTATGTATTTACAAGTGAGGTTGTACTATTTAGAAACCCATGCCATCATGTTATTCGTGTTGTATAATGCATGTTGATTAGCTGATTATATGATCTAGTTGTTTACTCGCCTACATGTTCATTACTCTTTATGAACGTGCTTACCTATATTAACTAACATGATAGGGTTGTGTCCTTATTCCATGATTTCGTGTTCTTACATGTCATGACTAGAATGTGAGATTGCATGCTAGTGCCCTGATTGATCTTCATGACAGTTGATATCAATTAAGTTATCTCATAGTTACCAGTTGTATTCTTTTGGTAGCCTAGTGTGGTATCTCATGTGATGATCAACCATGTTCAGATGTTATATTTGTTTACCTTGCTATTGCGTTATTCTATGCTTAGACATCTTTCATGCTTCATGATGTTTTGTGTGTTATAGTTGCGTACTTAGTTCCTCCATATAGATGTTTGACTTTGTATCATTTTAGTATTATGAGTGTTTAGTACTTGTTTCATTAGTTCATCACATGATTGGATAGTTTACCTTTGTTAGTTGACTTGTGCGTTTCTCATATGCTTAGTGTGCTTAGTTTTCCATGCTATTACAAGCATGTGGGTATAGTCTTGTTTTTAGTAGTTAATTGGATATTTGTTATTTAATTTTATAAAGAGCATCTCCTAGTTTAATTACTCTCATGATCACTTGTATGTTTGATGCTTGTGTTATTAGTTAACACATCTTTATGATCCTATGCACACATGCATTGGATGAGATGTGTCTCATTATTAAGTTTGTTAATTACTTTGTACCATAGGATGGGTTTGTCATAAGGGAGTGGATCCTACTTTATTTTATTCGTATCACAACGTTGGTCTTGATCACCAAGCCTTCCTTAGTCGTGTCAACCTAACCTTTTCCCTTAGTTGAATTCCATTTCTTACCTTCCTACCATGCTATCTCCATCTTGATCAATATCTTACTATCCTTCCACTCTTGATTTCCTTTGGATGTTATTTCGATTTACTATTGCTTTGGTATTCATGTGTTTTTATTTGCTATCGTTATGACGAGTAGGGAGTGACGATGTTGGACATGCATGGAGATACACAGGTTAACGAAGGAGGACTCAACAACGAAGGCATGCCTCCTTCTTTGGTCATACTTATCCTATGTTTTATAAATTGCATTGAGTTTTATGGTTACACCATGCATGTTTTTAATCTCGTATCTAGTGTGTCTATTAACACATCACCTTGATCCGCTTGTCGCCTATCCATTTGACACCTGAGTAGAAGTATACAGTATCCGGTAGAGTAGAAATGCTTAGCCATGCTTATTACCCTATAGGTGCTTGTGGTTTGACCTTTGAATCCTTGACACCTGAAACTTATAGCTGAGTTGGCCAGTTGGCCTTGTTGACCTTCTCTATCCTCTTCTACTCTCGGTGAAAATTACCATCTGAATACTGGCACGGGCGACAGCAAAATCAAGGATTGAAGGAGTGATTGGCTGTCCAAGGTGAAGGGAGCAATCAGTCGTCCGAGCCGCATGAGGCCTAATAAGTCTTGGATTTGAAGATTGTGTAAACAGTACAACCACATGCTATATGGGCACTGGCTTGGTCAAGTAAGCTAGTCAGCCTTAGGTGTCGATGTCGTCGTACTGCAGATGGGATAGCTGCCTGGTGAGGAGTATCCTTGGCACAGATGGGGGAACCGGTTTGAGGACATACTCTCAGTTCCGTGCGCCAGACCCGGTGGGCATGTCACATCTTTGGGGGATCTAGTCTAAAGACCTCGTCATAATATCCCTGCCGGTATACCAAATGGTGTACTAGACCAGCGGCCACTGGTGGCATCAAGACGAGATTGTGTCCTGTGGGTAAAGTGTATAACCTCTGCAGAGTGTAAAACTATTCGAATAGCCGTGTCCACAGTCATGGACGACACATGAATCTTTCTTGACATACAGGACATGTCTTGCTTATTCCCTCTTTGCCCCAGTTGTTGGAACCTATGATGAGTGTGAGTTGATCGAGGATCCTCACTTTGATGAAAGTTACTCTCGATATAAACATGTTCTCATCAAAAACTTCTTTTATCCAAATGCTATTGTTTTCGAATAAAATTAGCTTTTATGCAAATGAGACATTTAGCTTTCCTTTGAAGCCACATGTAGCTATTAGGACCTTCTACAAAGGAGGCATGCTGAGTACGTAATGTACTCATGGCAATACTTCTGTTGACAACAGACATACATGAAGATGAAGGTGATGACTACGACCACTATGGTGATCCGTAAGAGTGAGGTCACGTGGACTACATCGACTGCCTGGAACAATGATCCTGGGGTTGACAAATATACACAGGAGGGTCTGGAAGCAAATTCCGGGTTCTCACACTCCTCCTCCTCCTTCTCCTCCTTCTTCTTTATTTCTTCTTCTTCTCCTCCTCCTCCTCTTTCTTCTCTTCTTTCATATTATCCTTGCCTTAATTTCCCCAACAATGACATAATTAGCCCATTTAGCTCCAAAAAGACATTATAATCTCAAAATGGCATAAGAACCTTGGTTACCTAATTAATATTATGTACTTAGCTTGTTTTCCTCTAAAATGGGATAATTAGCCCATTTAGCTCCAAAAAGACATAGTTTGCTAATTTAGCTCCAAGAAGAGGAGAAGAGGAGAAGAAATAGGAAAAATGAAAAGAAAGAAGAAGAAGAAGAAGAAGAGAAGAAGGAGAAGGAGGAGGACGAGGAGGTGGAGAAGGAGTAGAAGGCCAAGGACCTTCTAGTCCTTCTCCTCCTTCTTCTTTATTTCTTCTTCTTATTCTCCTCCTCCTCTTTCTTCTCCTCTTTCATATTCTCCTTGCCTTAATTTCCCCAACAATGACATAATTGACCCATTTAGCTCCAGAAAGACATTATAACCTCAAAATGGCATAAGAACCTTGGTTAGCTCATGAATATTATATACTTAGCTTGTTTTCCTCTAAAATGGAATAATTAGCCCACTTAGCTCCAAAAAGACATAGTTAGCTAATTTAGCTCCAAGAAGAGGAGAATAGGAGAAATGAAAAGGAAGAACAAAAAGAAGAAGAGAAAGAGAAGAGAATGAGAAGGAGAAGAAGGAGGAGGGGAACAAGAAGAGAATAAGGAGAAGGAGGAGAAGGAGCCATCCTTATTCTCCTTCTTCTTACCTCCTTCTCCTCTTCTTCTCCTTCTTCTTCTCCTATTCTCCTCCTCCTCCTCCTTCTCCTTCTCCTTCTCCTCATCCTCCTCCTCCTCCTCCTCCTTATTCTTGTTTTTTCTTCTCCTCCTTCTCTTCTTGCTTCTTCTATTTTTTCTTGAATTTAGCTTATTTGTCATATATATGTTGTTGTTCTTCTTCTTCTGACTTTCTTATTCCCATTTTGCAGATTGGATGTACTACATGCATGGAAGCTGGCATTGGAGTGCTTTAGTTCCCATTTTTATTTGAGTTGATGAACAATGTGGAACTATATGTATATGTATATATGGATGAACAATATATGTGAAACTATATGTATGTATATATGGATGAAACTTTGTATGTGTTGGTTCTTTTGATATATGGGATGTACGTTGATGAACAAATGGCATTGATGAGCTTTATATGTATATCATATATGTGTTGTGACCTATTTATAATATATGTGCTATGAATTATATATATATATGTGCTGTGAAATAGAAAAAATAAACAAAAATGTGACAATATAGGCTCTTTGCTGACCGACGGCAAAGGTGCCACATGGCACCCAGCTTTGCTCCTTGTGTGTCCATATAGTCTCCTTGCCGTCTGCTTCCTGGGGGGGAGATGGCAAAGAAGAGGGCACAGAAGAGGGGGGAGGAGGGGCAGGCAGACGACAAAGAGTGGAGGGGGGAGGAGGTGGAGGCAGACGACAAAGAGTGGAGGTGGAGGCGGACGGCAAAGTAGAGGGCGAGGCAGACGGCAAAGCCTCCGTTAGCCCCTAACGGAGGCAACGCCTGTCGGCTGCCGTCTCGACCTCTTTGCCGACTGCCCTTATGAAAAGCTGACGGCAAAGCTCTTTGTCGTCCTCTTCGGTGAGGCTGGCGGCAAAGAAGCTACAATGTCGTCGTAGGCTGACGCATATTTTTTGCCGACAGGAGTTTTCTTTGCCGTCTTTGTATTAGTCTTTGCCGTCTGTGATGGCAGACGGCAAAGAAGCTGATTCCTGTAGTGAAACATGCCCTCGTGGTCAGGTTGAACATGCTTCGGCGTGGTTAATAACCTCTCAGAGATGGTTTAGCGATTGCTAAGGCCCTACGTCCTCACACATTCTTAGTCGGATCGTCAAAGTCTACTCCACCGAAAGCGATAGCCACCATCTCAACTAAAGAGAGGGACAACTTCGCCTCTATCAAGTGGTATCATATTTCAAGCTTGCTCGTTGAGATTTTACGAGTTTTTTGTGGTTTAGATAGCATCTGTTCTTCATACCTATAGTCCACTAAAATTCCAAAAAAAGTTAGGGTTAATTCATCCTATCCAAACCAATCTCAGCCTTCTGCTATTTTTTGTTGGGTGTTTTTCTTTGTTGAATTTGTGGTTGCATCGTCATGTCAAGTTGCTGGTCGAAGCGTCTAGTCCTTTAGAGTTTTGAGTTTTGTTCATAAGTTTTCACACTACTATACCCACCATTATCATCACCACTGCCATACCTGCCACCATCATCAGCAGCATTGCTATACCCACCATCATCAACACCACTGCCATACCCAGCATCATCATCAGCACCACTGACATACCCATCATCATCATCACCACTGCGATACCCACCATCATCATCACCCCTGACATATATCACCACCTCATATTCGCCACCAATTCAAGTACATCCCATATTAGGTTTGTTTTCGAGATACACCTGTTTCTAGTTTTGTGTTTCCTTGTGTGAGTAGGATTCGAAAAAAAAATGGAGAACCGCTGAAAATTTTTAGGCCAAAATTTTGGTGGGTGAAAAATTTTCTTCCCTATTTTTGTTTTTAGGCTTTGCGAAGATTATGAGATACTCGCCATCATAGTGATTTTTTGTCGCACTTTTTGGCCATCGCGGCCCCGAATCATTCCAGAAAAAAATAAACAAATTCTTTTGTCTATCTTGTTTATACGCCTTGGGAAGAGTTTTGAGACACTCGCCATAATAGTGATTTTCTAAAAAAAGAGCACAAAACAGGTGCCAAAAAATGAGAATTTTTTTCCAGAGAATGCTCTTCCCTTGATTACATGTAGCGTCTTGATTTTGTTCGTGTTCTAGGCTCGCGTCTCTAGTACGTTCTAGCCTAGGACCAACACAGTATCTTCGTTGAGCGTCTTTTAAACTTTGCATCTCTGAGCTGATTATTGCTGGCCATTTTTTCTACCATATTATAAGCCTTCCTAGCTCCACATACATATATGTCATGTGTTTGACACCATCTCGCAATCGCTCTATCCAATCTTTGAGAGTTTTGACTACAACGATCGCTGATTACCGCCTGCTGTTGGGTAAGAACTGGTAAGAAATTGAAGTTTTCTTGATGGATTTGTGACACATCCTCACCACCACCACCATCAGCACTACCACCACCACTTCCTATTAGTCTATAGGTTCATATTCTTGTGATTCCTATTGCTGCTAACCATGCTAGGATCACAAGCTGACGAGATCGACGGGGAGGGTATGACCAATAAGGAGCTCCATGATAAATTTCAGCAAATGATGGGTGACTAGGTACAAGTCTTCATGACCAGCCTTGGAGAGGCCTTGGAGAAGCTACATGGTTTGGAGAACATGGTCGATGCCAAGCTTGATGCGAAATTTAATGAGGTGCTTGCACATCTACCACCACCAGCTGCAGCTAACGTCCCTCTCCAACAACAACAACAACAACAACAACAACCACCACCACTACTACTACTACTACTACTACTGCTACTGCTACTGCTGCTGCTGCTACTACTACTACTACTACAACATCAACAACGCCCAAATTTCGTGCGATGAGCGCAACATGTACCTCTAGACCAAGTCCAGAATTCTGGTGCCGTTGCTATTGTTGCAGCTTTTGTGGTTGTTGCTGCTACTGTTGTTGAGCATAATGCAGATTATGATGGTGATTAGGATGATGAGGGATAGGTTGCTCCAAATAAGCACCAGGGACAACCACCACCACAAGCACTTGGTCGTCCACATGGATACAATCGCAATGGTAGGGCTGCAACATCCCCTCATGTACGGGATCATGACCATCTCCCTAAACTTAAATTGAGTATTCCTACATTTGATGGTAGATATATTCCTCATATATATCTTACTTGGGAGTTAGAAACAGAACAATGTTTATATGCTTGCAATTTCTGGAGGAAAGACGTATTGTTGTTGTTGTTTCTTCATTCACTGGTTTTGCTTGTGTTTGGTTGTCTAAACATTGTAGAATACATCATGCTAATACCCAACTAGTTGGGCTGCTTTGAAAACTGCTATGCGTACTTGTTGGGTTCCACCATACTATCAGCGTGAATTACTTCAAAAAAGGGAGCGTTTAAGATAAGGAAAAATTATGTAGAAGAATATTATCAGGAATTACAAACTGGTATGATTAGATGTGGTATTGTTGAGGATAATGAAGCTATGCTGGCACATTTTATGGGTGGATTAAATAGAGATATTTAGACTATTTTAGAGTGTAAGGACTATAACACTATCATCGTTTATTCCATCTTGGTTGCAAAGCTGAACGTTAAGTGCAGGATCGACAAGCATTGGCGAGAACTATTTTTTCTACAAGTTGCACTTCATCATGGACGCCATGTACCTCATCTATGTCCATACGTCCAACTTCATCCACCAACTCCAACTGAGATACCAGGAAACAGGCACCTGCCCAACCCTCCGCCAAGACCACACCTTCCAGGACTGCATAGAGCTCTTCTTCATCCATGGCATCCACAGGGCGAACACATGAGGTTATATGTCCTTGTTCCAGGGTGGAGGTCACTATGCGAGAGAATGCACATCCAAGCACATGATGATTGTTAATGAGGATGGTGGATATGACTCTGCTAGTGATTATGATGAGGAGACTCTGGCTCTTATTACAACTGAAGAACAAGGTGTAGATGATACTGAACAAGAGATACAATACATGGTTGCTGGCTATGCCGACATGTATGAAAGTTTAGTTGCTCAACGTGTTTTAAGTGTGCAGGTAACACAGGCGAAACAAAATTAGAGGCACAATTTGGTCCATACAAAGGGAGTTGTGAAGGAACGTTCCGGTCGTGTCATCATCAACGGAGGGAGTTGTAACAACTTGGCTAGCATGGAGATGGTGGAGAAGTTGTGTCTCACCACCACACCACATCCTCATCCTTATTACATCGAATGGTTCAACAATAGTCGCAAGGTTAAGGTAACAAGTACTGCTCATGCGCATTTTAGCATTGCTACATATTTTGATTACGTTGATTGTAATGTGGTACCTATGCAAGCATGCTCACTTGGTAGACCATAAAAATTTGATAAAAATTATGTACATCATGGTAGGACAAATTAGTATACTCTTGTTCATAAGGATCAAAATATAACTTTGCTTCCTATGTCTCCTGAACATATTATGAACGATGACATTGCTAGAGCTAAATAAGAGCCAAAATTAGATTGTGGCAAAGGAATTTAGGCAACACAATAAGCCTAATAAACCATAATATAGTGTTGCATCTGAAATAAAATTGAAGAGTGGATGTTTAGTTGATACTAAATCTGATATTATTGATCTGGATTTTTACTACATGTGTTTGCTATGCATTTGTGTGCAAAGACGTATTGTTTTCATTCAAGGACATGCCTCCCTCTTTGCCTCCTGCTGTCACTAACATTTTTCATCAGTTCGCTGACGTCTTTCCACATGACGTGCCACCGGGATTACCACCTCATCGTGGGATTGAGCATCAGATTAACTTAATTCCTAGTCCATTGCTACCCAACTATGCGCCATACCATACCAATCTAGTGGAAACGAAGAAGATTATGCGTCAAGTGCAGGAGCTGCTCCACAAAGGTTATATACGGGAATCCATTAGTCCTTGTGTTGTTCCTATTATTCTAGTGCCAAAAAAGGATGGTACATGTGTATGTGTGTTGATTGTAGTGGCATTAATAATATTACTATTTGTTATCGTCATCCTATTCCTAGGCGACATGATATTCTTGATGAATTTAGTGGCTCTACAATTTCCCAAAGTTGATTTGCGTAGTGGATACCACCAAATTGGAATGAAACTTGAAGATGAATGGAAAATATCATTTAAAACTAAGTTTGGATTATATTAGTGGCTAGTCATGCCTTTTGGGTTACTAATGCACCTTACTTTCATGATATTAATGAAAGAGGTATTACGTGCTTTGATTGGACGATTTGTGGTAGTCTATTTTGATGATATACTGATTTATAGTATATCTTTGGAGGCACATTTGGAATATTTACGTGTTGTTTTTATTGCTCAACTTGATGCATGTTTGTTTGGTAACCTTGGGAAGTGCACCTATTGCATCGCCTGAGTATATTTTCTTGGCTATGTTGTTACTTCAGAGGGAATTGAACTAGATAAAGCCAAGACTGAAGCTACTGATAGTTGGCCGCAGCCCAAAATAGTCACGCAAGTGTGGATTTTTCTTGGCCTTGTTGATTTCTATTGGCGTTTTGTGATATATTTCAACACCATTGTTGCACCTTCAATGAGCTTACAAAGAAGGATGTGCATTTTGCTTAGGGTGTGGCATAGGAAGAAGCCTTCACAGTATTGAAAGACAAGTTAACACTTGCTCCTTTACTCCAACTTCCTTATTTTAATGAGACTTTTGAGCTTGAATGTGATGCTAGTGGAATTGGATTAGGCGGTGTGTTATTACAAGATGGTAAACTTGTTGCATACTTTTTTGAAAAATTGAGTGGGCCTAGTCTGAATTATTGTACTTATGGTAAGGAATTATATGCTCTTGTTCGGACTTTGGAAACATGGCAACATTATTTATGACCCAAAGAACTTGTTATACATTCTAATCATGAATCTTCGAAACATATTAGGAGTCAAGAAAAACTGAACCGTAGATATACTAAATGGGTTGAGTTTGTTGAAACTTTCCCTAATGTCATTAAACACAACAAGGGAAAAGATAATGTTATTATTGATGCATTGTCTCGTCATTATACTATGCTTTGACAACTTGACTTTAAAATATTTGGTTTGGAGACCATCAAAGATCAATATGTGCATGATGCTGAATTTAAAGATGTGTTGCAAAATTGTAAAGAAGGGAGAACATGGAACAAGTATGTCATTAATGAAGGATTTGTGTTGCGTGCTAACAAGCTATGCATTCCAGCTAGCTCCATTCGTATTTTGTTGTTGCAGGAGGCGCATGGAGGAGGATTAATGGGTCGTTGCCACCCATTTCTTTTGAACAAAGATGAAATGGGATGTTGAGTGTTTTGTTGCTCGCTGCAGTACATGTCAAAAACCTAAGTCACGACTCAATCCTCATGCTTTATATATGCCTTTGCATGTACCTAGTGTTCCTTGGGAGGATATATCTATGGACTTTCTATTAGGATTACCTCAAACAAAGAAGTTGAGGGGTATCATATTTGTTCTCGTGGATAGATTTTCAAAAATGGCATACTTTACACCATGTCATAAAAGTGATGATGTTGCGAATGTTGCTGATTTTTTCGTGAAATTATTCGATTGCATGGTGTGCCAAATACAATTTTTTCAGGTCGTGATGCAAAAAAAATTAGCCACTTTTGTAGATGATTATTGGCTAAATTGGGGACGAATCTGCTTTTCTGTACTACATGTCACCCCCAAACTGATGGACAAACTAAAGCACTCAATAGATCATTGTCTACTATATGCTTAGGGTTGTTTGAATTCGCTTATAATCATTCATTACATTATACTACTAAGATGTGCCCTTTTGAAATTGTGTACGGTTTCAAACCTCGTGCATGTATTGATTTGTTACCTCTTCCATCTTCGGAGAAGATTAATTTTGATGCTAAACAACGTCCATAATTGATACTAAAAATGCATGAGGTAACTAAGGAAAACATTGAGCGTATCAATGATAAATACAAACTTGTTGGGGATAAGGGTAGAGAACAAGTTGTCTTTGCACCTGGAGATCTTGTTTCGTTGCATTTGCGTAAGGATATATTTCCTAATTTGCAAAATTCAAAACTAATACCAAGTGTTGATAGTCCTTTTAAGGTGTTAGAGAAAATTAATGATAATGCATATAAACTTGAGTTGTCTGTAGAGTTTCAGGTTAGTTCCACTTTTAACATTGCAGATTTGAAACCCTATTTCGGTGAGGAAGATGAGCTTCCGTCGAGGAAAATGTCATTGAAGAAGAGGAGGATGATGACGACATCAATACCATTGTTACACCCGCAACCCATGTTCCTTACTTGGAAATCCTTCTAATGTTCATGAACATACGATGCTGCCTAAATTAGATAATTTTGTTTCACTTATGAATGAAGTACCTAGCATGGACAATAAGGATGACACTAGAGCGGGATCAAGCATGGAGACGAAGGTGTGTACACGGGAAAGAACATCGGAGTTTCTAGTGGTGATTTTCGCACTTTGAAGCCACCATAAGGAGAGCATGAAGGCTTAAATGAAATATACAAGATGGCACTTCATTAATTTCATATATAGGCTATTATAGGTGTTGCATCACCTTATTTTTGGGCCAGGATCATGTAATTTCACAATACTATATTATAGGCTGTTTCTAGGGTCCGTATGTGTGGGGAAACTGAGTTAGGGTTGTTTTCGGACCCCTCCTCGAAGGGGTCACGAAAATCCCCCTCTGTTCCCCCATATATACAACCCTTATGGCACTGTTTAGACTTGGGTTTTGTTTAGATTACCAGTTCGCCATAGCTGCAACTTCAAGTTCTTCGTTTGTGTTCTATGACCAGATCAAGACGTCACAGAACCCCACTTTCATCAATAAAGCTTTCCTCTTATATTCACGATATCGAGATTGCAATTTTAGCTTCCTGCTTGTTGTTCATTTGCATGCAAGAAACAAACCCTCGTGGTCAGGTTGATCGTGCTCTTGCATGGTTAATAAACTCTCGGAGTTGATTTAGTGATTTCTATGGCACGATGTCCTCAGACGTTTGTAGTCGGATCCTCAAAGTCTACTCCACCAAAAACGATAGCCACCATCTCATCAAAAGGCAGGTACAACTTGGTTTCTATCACATAGGACGCTGAATAGGGCCTAAGATGCATGCCAAGATACTTGCAAGGAGAACTCCCAATGCAACATCCCAACAAGTCCATAATTCGAAACCCAAAATATGTATCCCAACATGTCCACAATTTGAAACCCGAAATTGTGCATTCTCGGAAGTCCACAATTCAAAGTCCCAACAGTTTGTATTCATGGAGGAATAAGATATTATCATAAATTATTTATGAAGAAAGAACAAAACACAAACCATTGGATCGAAATCAACAAAATCGGATACCAAATGAACAAATCAACAAAAAATAAATTGCAAGATTAGAGTGCAAATATTGACCTTTTCATGGGAAATCATCTATATTTGCAATAACTAGCCTCCAATATCCTATATCTCTCAACATGCAAGGATTTCACCCGATCATGCACCCTATATAGAGTAAGACCTACCTCAAGATGCAACCATACATAATATGCAAACATACATGCAAATTTTCAATTTGTTGTGTTATTCATATTTAATAAATATAAAATAATCAAATAAATATAATTATATGTATTTTCAGTTTTAGTGCTTACATTATCATGCAAAAGATCACTCTCGTGTAATAAAATCTCATTGAAATATATCACAAAAGGCTTGCGCCACGACGTGGTCATCTAGTTTCTCATTAGAGGGAGACATGCGCATCTAGTTTTTTAGGGGTACATGCTCATTTACTTATTTTAGGGAAAATATGTAAGAGTCTATTTTGTCTCTTAGTTGTTAGGGATATAAAGTAATTTGCATACATTTGTTTACAATTCTTCCAAGTATTGTACTCTTTGTAGCCTTTGCTTGTCTCCATTTTTCAAAATAATTCCGTGGAATTGAAGAATGAAATATGATTTATTTGCAATAATAATTTTTTGAGATGTTTTCTTAGACCTAAAAAGTCTTTCGGTTCAAGTTATGCTTGATGGTTTGGTGCTCCACATGGCTTCTTTTGTATCCTAAAATAAATCTATCGCAAAGACTCACATCATGACATCGAGAGAAACAAAATGTTGAGGAAAGGAGAGTATTTGAGGAAACAAAAAATTAAATTAGATGGTACAAATGTTTCGGAAATTTTGGATAAAATATTAGCGAAACAATCTAAATGATTCCTTGCATTATTGTTAGCCTACAAGAAAATTCAATGTTGTATTAGGATAGAGAGAGATTGTACAAGGAATTGCACATGGGCATGAAACTCTTCTAGGCATGTTAATTGTCTTGTAACTCACTTCATACCATTGTACATTTGGCCAGTATATCAAAGATAACTAAAAAGGGAGTAAACACATCAGTGGAGTCCTCGAACAATGAGGACAACCAATGAGAGTTCATACCTAATCAAGACGAGGCATCTAACCATAGGTCAATGGAAATATGGAAGAAAATACCGCTCAAAAAACAAAACAAACTCCTTTATATTTATGGAAAAACTTTTATTTTGTCACTCTAGCTTTTTCCCACTTTTCTCCTACCACTCTAGAATTTGACATTTCTCATTTTCCCTCTTAGCTTTTGATAATATAGCACTTTTGCCATTCCGTGGTAAAAGCAAATTTTTCAGAGTGGCGATTGTCATACATTGTCAAAAGCTGAGAGTGGCAAAATTCAAATAAATAATTATCATTTTTTCCACAAAATGGGATTTTTGACATATTGTCAGAATCTAAGAGTGGCTAAAGTGAGATGTCAAATTCTAGAGTGGGATAAGAAAAGTGGGCAGAAGTTAGAGTGGAAAAAACAAAGTTGTACCTATATTTATTTGAACAAATTTTGTTCATATATGCCATAACAATGTGAAAATGGAAAGAAATGGTGACCACACACTATTCCTTTCTGTCAACAACGATTCAAAATACAACATCGTCACTTCGAAAACCGTAAATAAGGATAAAAACATTAGTATAGTGTTATATCCGGCAAGGTTTTACCTTTCCTAGTTTTGTTGCTTTTGTTCAAGGGCACCTTTTAGGATTATAAGATTCTCAATCTTCTGATCTCAATACATAGAACTAAAGTAGCAACAACATAAGATGCAATGCCTAGGAGGCTTAATTATTGTATTATTAATCAATAGGTGTAGGCTGTAGCGCTATGCCTTACATGGTATAGTTATTGAAAGGAGAAAATAATGCCTATAATGCTGTAGCGACCAAACATCAATCAATCCAGTCTCCATGCATCTGTGTCATCCCTGGATCGGTATGCTGACACGCACAATACTTCGATGGGTATTATAACAGAGTAGCAATCACACACATATTACAACGAATGTCTCAAAGAGAACTTATTACAATAATATGGCCTAAGGCCATCTAAATATGATAACAGCGGAAGGCTTGGAAGATAAAGCAGGTCCATCAACTCCAACGGCATAGCTGAGTGCAAAACAACGACCTATGGCGCTTACTCGATATCTGAAAAGTGTGCAACATGAATGTTGCAGCCCGAAACGGGTCAGCACATGGAATATGTCGGCAAGGTAACACATAGAGACTGAACAGAAATAAATGCTATATCTACATGCATATTTGGCTGGTGGAAAGCTCTATGATTAACAGTTTTGCATAAAGCCAAATTTCTTCCTATATCAGCGGAACAAAGTTTATTTAACTATGTTGTTAGTTATTAAACAATGAGAAGATTCCTCCAACTCAAACCCAAAAATAATCATCATTAACCTCCAAATTAATTTATAGTGTTGCGATACACATGAAAATCCAAGAACCAGATACTCAAGATGTCCATAACCGGGAACACGGCTAATCATGATTAGTTTGTACACTATGCAGAGGTTGTGCACTTTTCCCGCAAGACTCGAAATACATCCATGGTCGTAGATTCGAGACACAGTCTTTCTGAAGCATTAACTCTCTACCTCTGGGTAGACCGTACCACCTATACCCTCTACATCTGCTAGTCTACCACTTCGAGAGCTTCACACAACTTACTCAACTATGCTAGAACCCATAATAGCTTATGGCTGCACACGTAAGTTTCAGGTATGAAAAGTCTTATGATCCCTTTGAAGGTGGGTTGCGGACCTTAGGATGATCACACGGTTCCCCCGGGATATCCTGACAGCCACTTGGGATTGCAGGGTGCCTCGAGCAATCCACCCAGATGTGTATTTAAGTAGCCACCTTAAGTTAACCTTTAATTAACAATACTCACATCTGTCATGGAAATCACTCACCCAAATAATCGTCTACGAGCATAGCATAGCAATACTAGCATAACGTAGAAGTAACTCCCAAAAGTTTGATAGTAAATAGGTAATAGGTTCTACCTCTGTATCTACTTCCCAATGCCCACATGTTAATTAGATCCTAACCATGCAATGTGTGAGGGTGGATCTAATGCAATAAAAACAGGGTAATAAGGGATATGATCAAAGTGTTACTTGCCTTGCTGATGATCCGCAAAACCTAGGGACTCGTAGTAGCACGCTTCACAATCCGGGTATTCTATCGCAACAAACAATAGCACACATAAGCAACAATATAGATGCAGGGGTAAAATCGAATATGATCTATCCACAAAGTTCAAGTAAAGAACTCCGGTTTGCAAAAAGAATCAAATCAAACGGATCAACGAAACTCAAACTGCGAAAGAACGAGACTCGTTTACTAATCTGGACTAAAGTAAAAATTTTATTTACAAAAATCTTGTGTAAGCGGATTAATCGGAAATAGATTTTCGTGAAGAAAATCTGGGCGTTTGAATCACCTGATTCCGATAAACGAGCCAAAAGTTATACTAAAATGAAATTTGGATCAGGAATCGCGATCGAAATTAATCGCGGAAAAATCCCAGAAAATAAATCTGACGAACAAACGGACGAACGAACGTTCATCGTATGAAATTAATTAATGAACAGTGTTCGTTAAAACGAAATGTACGGACGAACGTCCGTTAATTAAATAAACCAAAAAAAATCGGAAAAAATATATATGTTTTTTCTACCTCAGGCGGCGTGCTCCGGCGAGTGGCGGCGAGCGGCGGGGGCGGGCGGCAGCGGCGGCGGCGGGCGGCGGCTAGGGTTTATGCGCAGGGGGCGGGCGGCTTATAAAGGCCTCCGGGGTCGGTTCGTATTTTGCCGGACGAGATAGAAAATTAAAAAGGAAGTCCATACGAACTCCGCTTAAGATGAAACAAATTTTGCCGGACTCCTAAAAATGAGCTCTACAACGTGGACATTTTTAAAAGGCCGAAATAATATTTTGAAAAACGCGTATTTTCGTAAATCCAATAAAATAGCAAAAAAATTCCATTTTTTTTTATTATTTGCCTTTAATATTTCCTCTCAAATATTTCTAAAATTTGGGAAAGTCATTTTATTCCCCTCTCTCGTATTTTTATATATGAAATATTTGAAGAGAAAAATAATTAAAAACCAATGATCCTCTTTTCATTATTTGAGAAAATCCCAATATGAAAATAAATAAATTCCCAACTCTCTCCAAGGGTCCTTGAGTTGCTTAGAATTTTTAGGATCAACAATTATGCAAATAAAATATGATATGCAAGATGCTATAATGCAATAACATTCCAAATTGGAAATTTGGGATGTTACAAACCTACCCCCTTAAGATGAATCTCGCCCTCGAGATTCGGGTTGGCTAGAAAATAGGTGTGGGTGATCTTTGCGTAGATCCTCCTCTCGTTCCGAGTTGGCTTCTTCCTCGGTATGGTGGCTCCATTGAACTTTGCAGAACTTGATAACCTTGCTGCGTGTGACTCGGCTGGCATACTCGAGAATCTTCTCTGGCTTCTCCTTGTAGGTCAAATCACTATCCAACTGAATTGCTTCCAGTGGTACTGTATCTCTTAGAGCAATATCGGCCATCTCTGCGTGGCACTTTTCCAACTGGGAAACATGGAAGACATCGTGAACTCCCGACAATCCTTCCGGCAATTCCAGCTTGTAAGCAACTTCTCCCATACGTTCCAGAACTTTGTATGGTCCCACAAAACGTGGTGCTAATTTTCCTTTAACTCCAAAACGCGAAGATAAACTCTGTCTCCGACTTCATGAACAGTCTCCTTGCATTTTAAATCCGCATAGCTCTTCTGTCTGGGCTGGGCTACCTTCAGTCTATCACGAATCAAATTAACCTTTTCTTTAGATTCCTTAATCAAATCTGATCCGAACAGCTGACGGTCTCCAACTTCGTCCCATAACAACGGTGTCCTCCACCTTCTCCCGTACAAAGTTTCGAAAGGGGCCATGTTTAAACTGGCTTGATAGCTCTTGTTGTAGGAGAAGTCTGCATACGGCAAATTGTCGTCCCAACTAGATCCATAATCTAGTGCACAAGCTCTTAGCATGTCCTCCAGAATCTGGTTGACTCTCTCGGTCTGTCCATCTGTCTGTGGATGAAATGTTGTACTGAACTCTAGCCTGCTTCCCAAGGTTTCATGCAACTAATTCCAGAACTTTGAGGTAAACTGGGTTCATCTATCTGATACAATGGCTCTCGGAACTCTATGCAGACATACGATCCTGGTCATGTATATCTTCGCCAACTTAGCACTGTTGTAAGTAGTCTTTACTGGGATGAAATGAGCTACCTTCGTCAAAAGGTCTACTACAACCCAAATCGAGTCATAGCCTGAACGCGTTCGGGGTAATCCCATGATGAAATCCATGCCTAGCTTGTCCCACTTCCATTCGGGTATCGGCAGTGGCTGTAGCAATCCTGCTGGCTTCTGATGCTCTGCCTTCACTCTCTGACAAACATCACAAACTACCACACACTCCGCAATACCCTTCTTCATTCCAGTCCACCGGAAACTGTCTTTCAAATCTAGATACCTCTTGGTATTTCCTGGGTGAATCGAATACGGCGAATCATGTGCCTCCTGCAGAATCAACTTCCTGATCTCAGGGTCATTGGGCACATATACACGATCCTCAAACCATAAGGTATCGTGCTCATCCTCACGAAATCCTTTGGCCTTTCCCTTTCTCATTCTTTCCTTTATCTCGAAAACCTCTGTGTTAGACTTCTGAGCTTCTCTGATCTTACTCATCAGGGTAGACCGAATTTCCAATGTTGCTACATAACCCTTCGGAACTATCTCCAAGCATAGCTCGTGAAGATCTTCGGCCAACTCCTCGGGCAATCCTTTGGTTATGAGTGTATTGACATGACTCTAGCGGCTTAATGCATCGGCTACTACATTTGCCTTTCCGGGATGATAGTGCAACCTCATATCATAATGCTTGATGAGTTCCAACCATCTCCTTTGTCTGAGATTCAACTCCTTCTGAGTGAAGATATACTTCAAACTCTTGTGATCCGTGTATACTTCACAATGGTTTCGAATGAGAAAGTGTCTCCACGTCTTCAGTGCATGCACTACGGCTGCTAACTCCAGATCGTGAGTAGCATAGTTCAACTCATGGGGTTTAAGTTGTCGTGAAGCATACGAAACAACTCTTCCCTCCTGCATCAGCACTGCTCCGAGTCCTCGATGAGAAGCGTTGCAATACACTTGATAATCCTTGCGTTGATGTAGACGAATCAACAGTGGAGCTGTAACCAAGTGTTTCTTCAACTCCAGGAAACTGGCTTCACATTCCTCAGTCCAATTGAACTTGGTGTCCTTCTTCAGCAACTCCGTCATGGGCTTTGCAATCTTTGGGAAATTCTCAATGAACCTCTGGTAGTATCGTGCGAGTCCAAGAAAACTCCGGATCTCTCCAACTGTTGTGGGGGACTCCCAGGTTGTCACAGTGTCAACTTTGGCGGGGTCTACTGCTATTCCTTCTCCGGATATAACGTGTTCGAGGAAACCAACTTCCTTCAACCAAAACTCACACTTGCTGAACTTGGCATAAAACTGATGTTCTCTGAGTTTCTCAAGTACCAAACGCAAATGCTCTTCATGCTCCTCTTCATTCTTCGAGAAGACCAGAATATCATGAATGAACACCACGACAAACTTGTCCAAGAACTCCATAAATACCTTGTTTATCATGTTCATGAAATAGGCAGGTGCATTGGTCAGACCAAATGACATAACAGTATACTCATATAGCCCATACCTCGTGGTAAAAGTTGTTTTAGGTATATCCTGCTCTCGAATCTTCAGCTGGTGGTATCCTGATCGCAGATCGATCTTGGAAAATACCTTAGCTCCTTGCAAACGATCAAACAAATCATTGATCATCGGCAGTGGATACTTGTTCTTAATTGTCACTTCATTCAGCCCTCGATAATCAACAACCATCCTCAACGATCCATCCTTCTTCTCCACTAGAAGTACTGGTGATCCCCAAGGTGACGAACTTGGGCGAATATAGCCTTTATCCAGTAACTCCTTAATCTGCTTCTTAATTTCTTCCAAATCCTTTCCACGCATCCGATATGGTCTCTTGGATATTGGTCCTGTGCCTGGCAAAAGCTCAATCAAACACTCAATGTCTATGTCCGGTGGCATGCCTGGCAACTCCTCTGGAAATACACCAGGGAAATCCTTCACCGCTATTACTTCCTCCTGTACAACTCCTGATAAGGAATTTACTCGAGTCCTCTTTGGTATATGCTGGGATACATATTTAATCCTTCTTCCTTCCGGGGTGGTGAGTAAAATCGACTTACTGGCGCAGTCAATGTTCCCTCCATACTTCGATAACCAATCCATACCTAATATTACATCCAGTCCTTGTGACTCCAATACTATTAGGTCTGAGGGAAACACGTAATTACCCATCCTCAAAGGTATCCGATCACACCTTAGGCTAGCCATATATTCTGCTCCTGGCGAGGTTACTAACATGGGTGACCTAAGGGCTTGGGTTAGCAGGTTATACTTATCCACAAATCCCTTGATATGTATGAATGCGATGCACCAGTATCGAAAAGAACAATTGCAGTAAATGACTTAATGAGAAACTTACCTACTACTGCATCAGGTTGTGCTTCAACCTCCTCCACGCTAACGTGGTTCACTTGTCCCCTGCTGAAAGGGTTGGGCTTCTTCCCAGAGGTGTCATTGCCATTCCCATTCTTTGCGTCGGGACAATTGGTGGCGTAATGTCCCTTCTTCCCGCACTTGAAACAAGTAATGTGACTTAGATCCTTCTTGGCGGGCTTTCCAAGGCTGGAATGATTCTGTCCATTGCTTCCTCCATTACCATTCGCATTCCTGGGGCCACTATGATTATCCGAACCCCCTCCATGGGAAAGATTTCCCCCATGGTTGTGGTGAATGTGCCCTCTCGAGTTCGGGGTAAAACGGGGCTTCTATTGAGCTCCAGAATTGAACCTCCCTTGTCCATACTTTCTCTTGCGATTGTCAATCTGCTGCTGCTTCCCTTCAATCATGAGAGCTCTGTCTACCAACTCCTGGTAGTTGTTGAAGGTTGCCACCATCAACTGTATGCTCAGCTCATCATTTAGTCCTTCCAGGAACTTCTCCTATTTAGCAGCATCTGTAGCAATGTCATCAGGGGCATAATGTGCTAGCTTGCTAAATTCCTCCACATACAGGCCAACTGGGCGCCCTCCTTGGCTTAAGTTGCGAAACTCACGCTTCTTCATGGCCATAGCTCCTGCTGAAACATGGTGGTGCGAAAAGCTTGCTGAAACTGCTCCCATGTGACAGTGTCAACGGGGTAAGTGGCTGTGAAATTTTCCCACCATGATGCTGCGGGTCCATCTAGCTGATGTGCGGCAAAACGCACTCTTTCCGCATCTGAGCATCCTGCAGTGGTTAAATCCCTTCCAATCTTGCGGAGCCAATCATCTGCAACAATCGGCTCGGTGCTACTAGAGAACACCAGTGGATTTAGCCTTAAGAAACGGTCTAAGTGATCAACAGGTGGTGGTGGTGGGGGAGGGTTGTTGTTGTTGTTCCCTTGATTCTGATTCTGGACTAGGATCTGCATCATGGCATTCTGTTGCTGGATCAATTGGGTGATCTCTAGCGGGAAAGCAAATTCGGGTTCACGTCTCGGAGGGGCCATCTAAGGGGTTAAGAAAAGATGAGAAAATAGAATAGAGTGAGGTCTAAAGAGAAAACACTACCCATATGCTCATGAGACAAACACAATCATATCACTCAATCAATTTCAAACAAGAGCATACAAACGATCTATCTGACGTTCACAAAAGTGCTCAACTAATATTTACATGGGGAAATACTTGCTACTGATATGGTGGTTGACTAGAAGATTTGATTGGCGGAAGACTCCATGATATCTGCTCCAGCTACATCAACATAGTCATCAACTTTTTCATCAGGGTCGGAGTCGGTGTCGTCGATGATGATGAAGCTCTTTGGGCTAGGGGGAACATCTTCATCTCCTCCTATCGTGGGCTCCGTCATGAAGACTACTAGCTTCTTAATCAAATCGTTATTCTTCTCCACAAGTGTCTTCATCTCCTCCTCGTAGCCATCTCGTGTAGACTTGAGTTCTTCCTCCAGCTCCTTGATCCTCGCCATTGCCTTCTATAAAGTATCCATACTCTCATACATCTGATTCTCTTGGAGTCGAATGTGCTGGTTCAATTCCTGGATGTAAGAGGCAATGGATTTGTCCCTCCTGCTGATGACTATCTCACCCTGGTCGTCTCGGCGTCCACAAATCTGGTAGATAGTATCTTCGAGATCCGGGTGATAAACTTCTCCAATGCGTCCCATGGTAATTTGGGCTGCCATGCTCTTTCCTATGCCCCAGGTTGGTGCATTAAAGGAAAACTCTATGGGCTTAGTGACTGGCATGAACGTCCTTCCTGGAACTTGAACTCGAATCTTCCAACGTCCTCTTCTAGTAGGGTGGAGATGAAGGTCCCGGTGAAGCTTGGTAGTCCGATGTTCAGGTACTTAGTGGCTTCCTTCAAGTGTCTTCCAAAAGGTGTGTCCGCATCCGGTTGAGTAAACTTGCTCCTTTTATCCACCATCCTATAGATTTGAAAGGGGAGACGAGTCATAAAATGAGAAGAGAGGAGTGACCTATGGATTTAGCTTAGTGGTCGTGTCCTACAGTCAACGTGTGCTCTGATACCACCTCTGTAGCGACCAGAACTCAATCAGTCCAGTGTCTATGCATCTGTGTCATCCCTGGATCGGTATGCTGACACGCATAGTACTTCGATGGGTATTATAACAGAGTAGAAATTACACACATATTACAACGAATGTCTCAAGGAGAACTTATTACAATAATATGGCCTAAGGCCATCTAAATATAATAACAGCGGAAGGCTTGGAAGATAAAGTAGGTCCATCAACTCCAACGGCATAGCTGAGTGCAAAACAACGACCTATGGCGCTTACTCCATATCTAAAAAGTCTGCAACCTGAACGTTGCAGCCCGAAACGGGTCAGCACATGGAATATGCTGGCAAGGTAACACATAGAGAGTGAACAGAAAAAATGCTATATCTACATGCATATTTGGCTGGTGGAAAATTCTATGGTTAACAGTTTTGCATAAAGCCAAATTTCTTCCTATATGAGTAGAACAAAGTTTATATAACTACGTTGTTAGTTATTAAACAATGAGAAGGTTCCTCCAACTCAAACCCAAAAATAATCATGATTAACCCGCAAATTAATTTAGAGTGTTGAGATACACATGAAAATCCAAGAACCAGATACTCAAGATGTCCATAACCGGGGACACGGCTAATCATGATTAGTTTGTACACTCTGCAGAGGTTGTGCACTTTTCCCACAAGACTCGAAATACATCAATGGTTGGAGATTCGAGACACAGTCTTTCTGAAGCATTAACTCTCTACTTCTGGGTAGACCGTACCACCTATACCCTCTACATCTGCTAGTCTACCACTTCGAGAGCTTCACACAACTTACTCAACTATGCTAGAGCCCATAATAGCTTGTGGCTGCACACGTAAGTTTCAGGTATGAAAAGTCTTATGATCCCTTTGAAGCTGGGTGGCGGACCTTAGGATGATCACACGGTTCCCCCGAGATATCCTGACAGCCATTGGGGATTCCAGGGTGCCTCGAGCAATCCACCCAGATGTGTATTTAAGTAGCCACCTTAAGTTAGCCTTTAATTAACAATACTCACATCTGTCATGGAAATCACTCACTCAAATAATCGTCTACGAGCATAGCATAGCAATACTAGCATAACGTAGAAGTAACTCCCAAAAGTTTGATAGTAAACAGGTAATAGGTTCTACCTCTGTATCTACTTCCCAATACCCACATGTTAGTTAGATCCTAACCATGCAATGTGTGAGGGTCGATCTAATGCAATAAAAACGGGGTAATAAGGGATATGATCAAAGTGTTACTTGCCTTGTTGATGATCCGCAAAACCTAGGGACTCGTAGTAGCACGCTTCACAATCCGGGTATTCTATCGCAACAAACAATAGCACACATAAGAAACAATATAGATGCACGGGTAAAAACAAATAAGATCTAACCAGAAAGTTCAAGTAAAGAACTCTGGTTTGCAAAAAGAATCAAATCAACGCGGATCAACGAAACTCAAACTGCGAAAGAAAGATACTCGTTTACTAATCTGGACTAAAGTCAAAATTTTATTTATAAAAATCTTGTGCAAGCAGATTAATCGGAAACAGTTTTGGGTGACGAAAATCTGGGCGTTTGAATCACCTGATTCCGATAAACGAGCGAAAAGTTATAATAAAACGAAATTGGGATGAGGAATCGCGATCGAAATTAATCGTGGAAAAATCCTAGAAAATAAATCTGACAAACAAACGGATGTACGAACGTTCGTCGTTTGAAATTAATTAACAAACAGTGTTCGTTAAAACGAACGTACGGACAAATGTCCGTTAATTAAATAAACCAACAAAAAATAAATCTGAAAAAAAATATTTTTTCTACCTCGGGTGGCGTGCTCCGGCGAGTGGCGGCGAGTGGCGGCGGGTGGCGGCAAGGGTTTGTGCGCAGGGGGCGTGTTATAAAGGCCTCCGGGGTCGGTTCGTTTTTTTTTAAATGGACGAGATAGAAAATTAAAAAGGAAGTCCATACGAACTCCGATTTCGATGAAACAAATTTTGCCGGACTCCTAAAAATGAGCTCTACAACGTGGACATTTTTAAAAGGCCGAAATAATATTTTGAAAAACGCATATTTTCGTAAATCCAATAAAATAGCAAATATAATCCAATTTTTTTATTTGGCTTTAATATTTCCTCTCAAATATTTCTAAAATTTGGGAAAGTCATTTTATTCCCCTCTCTCATATTTTTATATATGAAATATTTGAAGAGAAAAATAATTAAAAACCAATGATCCTCTTTTCATTATTTGAGAAAATCCCAATATGAAAATAAATAAATTCCCAACTCTCTCCAAGGGTCCTTGAGTTGCTTAGAATTTTTATATGCAAATAAAATATGATATGCAAGATGCTCTAATGCAATAACATTCCAAATTGGAAATTTGAGATGTCACAAATGCTACCGTTTGGTGTTCTATATTTCTTTCCGAGCAAACCTTCTCTTTTCTATATAACCAATCAAACAGAAATGCCTACTAATTTCTATGAAAAAAGAATCAGGTTGTCTGTGTGTCATCATGCATGCTCATAAACAAGATGGCAAGTAATGGAATGTCACTACAACAAAAGTGACATGTGGAGGCGCTCAATATTGATGTACAAGGCGCATTAAATCATCTCTAGCAGATTTTAAAGTCGCTCATTAAAGCATCCTAGGAGCGTCTCCTCACGCACCGTCTCAAAGACCATCGAGGCGCCCAGCAAGTGTGTCTACCTGAAAATGAGACGTTTTAAGAGCGGCCTTATAAAGCGTGTCTACATGGATATGTGACATTTGAGAGCATCCTTACAAAGCGTGTCTACATGGACATCAGACATTTTGAGAGCATCCTTATGCCCCTAGTGACGTGTTGGTAAGATCATGCTAGATGCTACAACATATATCCTTTTTTGCTGTATATTTTATTCAGTTGTGATTAATAAAAATACTTATTAATATGAAACAATTTGACTCCTGTTTACATATCATAAAATACTAAAAATAATTGTATGTCATTGCACGAAATAACATCATTGTATTACTGAGAGCAGTAGTACGTAGTTTACAAACTCAATTGTACACATCATCTGCAAATATTACAATATCACAGACTCGTTGAAACATATCTACTCCTTGTAGTTTCTACATGCTGATAATAATGGAAACAATAACTCCTTGGTTTCTCTACTCCTGTAGTTTGTCCTTGTGGTAGCTGCCTTGAAAATCTGCGCATAGATTTTTTTTGCGAAGCAAGCCAAATGAGATATAAACATACTCATTGCAACTTCTACTCGTGAATTTTTCCTTTACTGAAAATAGAGCCATAAGAATAGAGAACGGTATTAATGTATCATATAGCGTAAACATGCACACCAGAAGTTCAAGAGCTAGTCCAGTAATGTCATGTCACCATATGAAGTATAGATACATACTGTAAAAAGAAGATAAATTGTGATGTCATGATGTCATCGATGGATTGGCTAAGGTGAGAATGCATGAAGTGTATTTTGAAGGAAAATAACAACAATTAGTAAGTATATACCATACAAAGTATATGTAATAATAGCACTTTAACATACCGGGACAGAATTCTCATGGTTCTTGACACTAATAGTCTCTAATAATTAATACTAGCTCTATGTAAGATGACAATTTACCATAAAAGACTAAATTCTCATGGTAGTTAACATTGATTATCTTCGCTCCAACACAATATCTACATAAGAGAGCATGGCATCATTTAATTAGCTGGTTCAGAAATAGTGCAACGCATGTGACCCAGATGTTTCACATAATCACATATGATTAAATTTTGCCAACATCATAATATATCTATACATTTGATGTTTATCACACAACATAAAAAATTTATGCAGATGAGGAACTACATGTACAAGTTGATCTCTCCCTTTTATAGTAGAATGCATGTTTATTCCAAAAAATACTAGAACATGGGTGCAAATTTCTTATTTTCAGTTAGGAGGCTGGGTGTGTGTGTGGGGGGGGGGTAAAGGTGCTTCGGTAGTTGATACATGATCATTATTAACTACTTGAAAAAGAAAGATCCGTCAACAACATTAACCATCTTGTTATTCTTAGATGCTTTTAATCAAGCACCTGCACACATGAGGCCCTATACATTTTGGGAGTAAACAACAAACAAAGCTATGAGTCAGATCCACATTAAATTGAAACAGTAATATATAGTCAGTAAAAAGATGAGAGTTCACAAAAAAATACTGTACAAAGTACTGTTCTCCTATCTTAGTACAGATAATCAAGAGAGCGACTCCAATTTTTTACTTGGCATGAATTGATAGAACAAATGAAATAAAAAAGTAGATAGACTCACCCATAGGTAAGTTGGTGCGGTTATTGATAAAGATATAGTGAGCACGCCATGTGCGTTCACGTGAGATCTCTTATGGCCTCCAAATCATCCACGAGCTCGCTGCTGGTCGAGAGGTGCGGGCACGAGGTCAGCCTACCCAATCGCAATAAGCTTCACAGGCAGCGGAGCTTTAGATGGTTTTTGGTCGTGTGACGTCCGGGTTCTGAGTGGATGCGCCAAAACATAGCACCGTTAACGGAGAGGATGCCGAGGAAATAAAACAGCAACATATAGAAAAATGGATCTCAAAATTGGATCGACGACGACAATGAACACACAAACGAACGCACAGCTTACCTTCCTTCTTCCTCATGATCTTATTCTTTCTATTCTACCATGTTTCCTGTCTGGCAATCTGTCCCATAAACACTGGTGGTGGTGGACCGGGATGCAAACTTGGGGGGAGTCAGTTGCTCTGGAGCAGGTGGCGAAGGTCGATCAGTTCCATGCCCAGTCTGCCACACGTCGTCTTCCCTTCCGGCAGGCCGCACGGAAACGGGAACGGCGCGTCCTGCACCATGTACCGGAGATCGGAGTGGGCCCCGCCTGGCGGTCGGCATCCCTGGGGCTGCTACTGGTGGCCGACGGCTGCGCAGGGTGCACTGCAAGTTTGCTACGACGAGTTCGGGATGGGGAGGAGGAGGAATTTGGCAGAGGAGGTCGTGACATGGCGGCGCTAGGTTTGAGGTGAGAAGTTCTCTTTTTTCATGGTAGTATAGTTATTTCCTTAACCCGTAATATCACACGACGGAGGCCCATATCGAACGATGTGAAGGATTGCGGACGATCGTGGTTGAACAAAAACTACCTTTTGTCTAAAAAAGCAGATATACTTGAACCACGTACATTCTTTTAGCAAAAACTCCAGGGACGATGTCGTGCGCGTCTCAAAAAACATCCCTATGCACTAACTAATTTTAAATAATGTGATGAAGATAAAAGCGTCGAAACCAAAACGTCTCTATAGACCTATTTTGTTGTAGTGTGTTTAGCATGACGGAAATTGCTTAATCTCTAGGAGGATAAGTTATCATCTTTCTGATGCTTCAACAATTGTCATGAAAAGATTATCTCATCTTGTTATCCTGCATAAAAAGTGACCTACAAATCCTCCAACGACTATTGTATTTTTAGCTTCTTACTTGCAATGGATCTAGATTATGTCTAAGACGCAGTTTGGAGGTTGGAGAGTGTTCAAACACAAGATGGAACTCTTGAAGTGATGTTTTTAAAAAGAAAATGTGACATATATTTGATCCTTTATGCATGCTACACGTAAATGCATAAGAACATATGCACAATCTTTATTAGTAAAACAGATAACTGGACTCCTGAAAAGGTCAAGTCGACATGCACAATTTTTAAGCCTCATCATAATGACAAATATAACATATGAGGTTCACAACCAACTACAAAATAAACCACACATTTGTACTATAGCAAGTCATAAGATGTTATAACTTATCAACACCAGCTAAGCTTCAGAAGTTACCTCATGCTTGCATCATGCAAGTGGCTAGTCCGGTTTGCCAATATCAGAAGATAGAAAGGTCCATTCAAATATTCAACATACAACCTAGCTTAATTCAGCATATAACCTAGCTTAATCCAGCATATAAAGTATGCATAATGTGCAAACTGTGAGTGGTATTAAGCCATATGTGTAGTTTGAAAACTAAATATTACTAAATAAAATCATCAAAAAATTTATAACTACTGTGGATTTATTATTTTTTTGGACCGGCTACTGTAGGGAAACCCCCCCACAACGTTTTTTCTTTAAGCCCATATGCAAGAGTTATATGTACAAGAAGCGGTTAGAATGTACAAAGGGGTTGGGTAGCTATGAATACAAACCTCAAGGAGGAAGAAAGGAAATCCATTTAAGGAGATCATCCCTGAAACTAGCCTTAATCCTATGAGCTAACAGGGAAATGTCATGAATAAAGTTGGATCTCCATTTTCTGAACCTTGGATGCTCCTGGTTAAACACCTTGGCATTTCTGACAGTCCAGATGTTCCAACATGCACTGAAGACCACCTCAGCAAAAAAGGGGTTGTGGAAGTCTCTCTTAGCAGCTAAAGTAGAGCTCCAGATGGATTGACCCTGCCATGTGATTTGCAGGTAGGTCCAAACCCTGGTGCTGAAAAGACAGTTGAAAAATAAGTGATCTCTGTCTTGTTTAACTCTGGCATGGCATAGAACACAGAGATTGGAGTCTGAAACATTCCAATGACGTTGTTCAAGCATGTCTTGGGTGTTAAGCCTATCCATGATGAGCATCCAGGCAAACATCTTGATATTCATTGTACAACAGCTCTTCCAGATCTAGTTCAGCAAGGGGTTTGGGGTAATAGTGGTGTGAATATGAGTATAGTATCTCTTGGCTGTGTAGGCCTTAGCATCCTTACCCCATACCCATCTATCAGAGGCCTGGGGTGTCGGGACTCCGATCCTAAGTCATAGGAATCCTGCCTGTAACACATCGCATCTCTTTGCGGTCTCACACACGGTTAACCCCACGGCCGCAGCCTTACCTTAGCCGGGACCGTTTGCGCCTTTTGACTCGCGTATGCAATTGTTCGCTAGCAATCCAATGACAAAGAACCTGGATCGACATGTCTAGTCATAAACCAAAGTGGCAGTTCCGCACAGGGACAGGCATACATGACCCAGCAAAGCAGGTGTCGGTCACCGGCGAATGTAGACGAGTCGTAGCAAGCTACAAGGACTCCATTACATCGCATGACAAGTCCCCAAAGGGGACATACACAGCAGCTAAGAAGGACACACGCCGGTCAACCAATGTGTCCGGAGCAGTAGCGAGCTACCATGGCTCGTTAGATCACAAAGGGGCATTTCCCTGTAAGGAATGCTACTAAAGTCTACGGCTAGGTAATCGAACCCCATACATATCAAGTACGACACACATACGCATGGCATACCGATATGTATAGATACATCGATGGCATCACAACATAACCATAAACGTACAAGCTTTATTTAGAAGGCTCGGAAGAGCCTCACACATAATATTACACAGTAGGGGTCTCACGACCCATCATAACAGTCATTCAAGTAAAAACCAACGGAAGTAGATAAGCTGTCTGAGTACAAACATATGAAACTAGAAGGCACGTGGCCTCACTATACTACAGACCCACCCTAGGGCCAGATCGTAGTTGGGATACCAGCTACTCGTCATCGTCGATGTCTAGGAAGAACCCTCCATTAGGGTCATTAACAACCTCTGCAACAAATATTAAGCAAACATGAGTACGGAGGTACTCAGCAAGACTTTAGGATAACTATCTACTCATGCAAGTATCAATAAGGAATTGTGGGGTTTCATGCGGAAATCCAGCATTTGACTCGTGGCTAGACAACTTGCCTTTTTAAATAATTTCGACAACTTGATTTCTCGCACACGAGTCCACTAACACCACAAAAATACTCCATCGTGGAATCATTCCGTCTCCATACGGGAATGCCGTCCACGACACTCATGCTTATCTTGACAATTTTATGAGTAGCCATTGAAGTTATCTATGAACAACATATGTCTCCAAGTAGTCCATATCCGCGGACGTGGCTATTCGAATTGATCATAACCCTGCAGGGGTGTACTTCTTCACACACGCTCTCGCCACTTATCGCCGTGTGCACGTCATGCACCTCAGCAACCTTAAACGGAAGCCCAGCGAGGGAGTCGGCCACGACCGTTAACCACACTAATACTTAGTCGAGGTCTATCGCCTATCTGAGGGTAACCCGCACGAAAGTCCGGCCGAGGTTTCCGCCACGGCCCCAAACGATGTGCGCAGGGTTCCCAAGCCCACCATCCGGGTGCCACTTGGTACACCGTGCCACTGCCTACCGCATCACAACCCACCTCTCAGGTCAGCGCTATGCACGACCTCCAGCATGACTATAAACACCAGAAACTACGTGCAACTCCTGGACCGAGTACTAAGCGATTAATAAGTCAAGCGGGGTCATATTTCAGGGCCCAGCATCTGGTAGTATCTGATCCTGGATTACATACACGGAACTCAGGTCCTAAGGACGGTTCCAATGAAAGAACCCGCCATGTACTCCTACATAGCCTTTCACCGGTACCCTTACCAAATCAGGTTCAACACACAACCTTTACTTACTGAACACATTCTCACAATTTTGTTCATCTCCCAGATGACAGACCATACACAACTCTAAGCACAGCGTGCATAGCAGGATAAAGCACATCATGGCTCAAGCATCTACCAAGTATGCTCTGTTGCAAGGTTCAGCTATTTACTGTGACAAAGACAGGTCATGCAAAGGAAGTGGGTTCAACTAACGTGGAAAAAGCATTTGAGCATTTGATCCTAATGCAATAAGTAAGTGCAGGAGCGAGAACATGGGATTTATCGGGATGATCAAAATGGTTTCTTGCCTTGTTGCTCAAAAGAGGGACAATATCCGTCAGTCGGATATTCAGTGGAATCCGGAGGAGCGGAGCCTACCGAAAGAAATGACAACAATCAATAAAAATCATATGCAACAAGATGATGCATGAGCATGGCATGAGGATGCAAGGTGGTATGCTAATATCGCTAACATTTATTAGGTTTGAAGTTGATTTGAATCAGATTCAAATATCACTTCAAACGAGGTATTCTCGAATACCATTTTAATTGATTCGACCTGATGCTCAGATCAACTTGTTTTTAACATGCATGGAAATGATATGTTAAGTTGCTGGTTGTGATTGAACAATGTTTGAACATAGCATTTGAAGTGGAATTCAAATGATTTTCAAATTCCATCTCCGTAACATTTATAAAATTTAACTTCTTCATTATTCTACAAGTTTGGTCATGTAACATTTTGAAACATGTTTGAAAATGACATATTCAGATTCCTTGGGTTTTTTTGATACTTTTTCATATATAAATTATTTTCATTGGAGTATCAGCATGACATCAGCAGGTCCCACTGGCCGTTGAAAGTCAAACCTGACCAGTGGGACCCACTGGTCAGTGACTCTGGTCAGTTTTATATTTGTTTTAAACTTAATTAGCTAATTAACAGTACTGGACCCACATGCTAGTGACTTATTAGATTAATTAACATTATTTTTATTAATCCAAAACTTCCAGAGGCTGGCCCCACGCGTCAATGGCTCAAGCCAGCTGAGATCCACCGGCGGCGAGGTCGTCCTCGCCGGCGGTGAGCCTCCGACGACCACCGGTACAGCGGAGGGGCTCGAAAACGGCGCACAAGTGGCCAAACTCTGCGCGGAATGCACGAGAGGAACGACGCGACTCCCGCGGGTTCATTTTTGCACTTAGCCGGGGCTGATCTGGCCGGAGATGACGCCGGCGACGAGCTTGGTGGTGGCCAAAGTTCGGGCATCATCGGGGTCATCAAAACAGAGGGAGCTATGCACGGGACTGAGCTTCTATGGCATCTACGCGACGGCCTAAAGCTGTTGATGGCCTCAGAAGGACGAGCTGTTCACCGGAGGGCTACCGGCGACGAGCTCCCGCGGCAGATCTCGTCGGGCTCCGGTGAAATCAAGGCTAGAGGAAGGGATCGAAGGGGGAAACTTGGGGGAAAGCTGCGCAAGCTCACGGGGAGTGTAGTGGTGGCGCTAGCTTGCTCGGGGACGGCCTGGAGAGGGAGAACGCCGGCGACGAACTTCGGTGACCCGAGGAAGAAGACGGCTGCGACTCGTGGTTTCACTGCGTCTCGGCGTCGGGCTCGTGGCTAGGAAGCTTCAAGGAGCTGCGGCGGTTCTATTGCGCGGCTTAGAAGGGAAAGAGGTAGGCTAAAACGACGGCGAGCTCGAGCTCTGCTCGGGCTCCAATGGTGGCAGTGGGGAACGAAGCAAAGGGGGAGAATGAGGAGAGGATGAGCTCGGGCACGCCTCGGGAGGGTTATCCCCTCGCGTGCCAGCGCAAAGCGGCGGCCAGGCAAGCGCACTGGTGCGTGGCCGCGCCGGAGTACGCGGAGGCCACCTCCTGCTGCCCACTGGCGGGTTAGGAAGACGACAGGGAAGAAGCTGGGCCGGGACAGGTGAGCGACAAGTAGGTGTTTCTTCCTTTTTTCTGTTTTGTTTTCTGTTTTACTACCTATTTGATTTGCTATTTATTTCAGCTCCAAAATAGTTTACAAAGAATATTTTGAACACAGCAGAATATTTGTTGGAATATATCCAACCATTCCTAAAGTTTTCAACATTTTTGAAAACTTAAAGTTTTTGAATTCAAGTTTAAACTTGAATCCAGTGGCTTTTTGCTATTAAATAAAATGCCAAATGTGTTATGAAAATAGTTTTCTTCGCTGCTTATTTGCTTTCAAGAATTATCAGAAAAGTTGAAATTTTCATGAGGCCATTTTTGGGTTCATTGATTTGAACAAGTTTATAATTTCTTCGAATTTGAGAAGTGGCTAGGGTTTTTGAGTTTTGCTTCACCACTTGCTTTGATCTTGTTGCAATTTCCTTTGATGCAATGCAAAGAAAATATGAGCACAATGCTATACTTGATTAGGGTTCCAGGGATGTGACATGGGGATTGATGACCACGTATTGAAGGAGGGAGTTGACCGAAAGTAGATCCTGGTAAGCCTAATCAGAGAGTGGTAAGTGGAACATGGAGAGCATACTTTCATCATGAAAGGCTTTAAAAACCTCGTCGGCTGTGCAGAAAGGATAAGTAACAAAGGAGAATAGCCTTTGGAATCTAGCAGCCAGAGGCCTAGTAGAATTTCCAACCAACTAGGAGTCAGACCAAAACAAGAAAGTGTCTCCCTTGTTAGGCTGAACATATGTAACTGATCTGAACTTGTCAAGCCTTTTGCAGATATCCTTCCACCAAAATGAACCACAAAGAGCAGTTCCCTGAGGGACTGTGTTATGGTAGTAAATGTTCCAGATTAAGTGAACCCATGGGATATCAGCTTGATTCAGGAATTTGTCTACATTCTTAAGCAGCATGGCTTCATTCTGGATTGCCAGATTCATAATGCCTAAACCCCCTTTATGTTTGGGTCTGCACACCAGATTCTAGACAGCAAGAGAGGGTGCATGATCTTGCCCATTTCTTCTCTAGAGGCATTGTCTCTGAATTCTTTCAAGCTGTTTCAGTATGCCTGGTGGGATATCAAAATTGCATAGAAAGAAAATAGGAACAGATGACAGTGCCGAGTTTAAATACTGTAACCTTCCCCCTGGGCCAGGAAAGATGAACTAGCACTTAGTCTTCTTTCCATGTTGTCTACCAGTGGCATGAGATCAATGATTCTTGGTTTATTTGTCCCAACTGGAAGTCCAAGGTATGTGAAGGGCAATGATCCTACTTTACAGCCAATGGAGTCAGCTAGGTCTTGGAGATGCCGTGGAGAAATGTTGACAGGCAGAAGGGAAGATTTATGATAATTCACATGTAGTCTAGTGGATTGGGAGAAGAGCAAGAGAATTTTCTTGAACTGCAACAGTTGAGTTTCATTAGCAGGGAGGATGATAAGGGTATCATCAACATATTGGACTATAGGAAAATCCTTATTATGGCAAGGGATGGGCAGCTGAATCAGTCCCTCCACCAACAGCTTGTTAACCAAGGTCTGTAAAAAATCAGCAGCAATTGCAAAAAGCAGTGGGGACATGGGATCTCCCTGCCTGACCCCTTTCTTGCACATAAATTTCATTCCACGCACACCATTGACCAGGACAGAAGAAGAGCCAGAAGTTAGGAGCTGCTATACCCAAAGTATCCATTTACCATTGAATCCTTTGTGTTTGAGAATCTAAAAGATGAACTCATGTTCCATAGAATCAAATTCCTTTTCAAAATCCAGCTTTAGAATAACTATAGGTTTTTTGGATTGATGACATTGATGCAGGTATTCTAGAGTCTAGCCAACGGCATCTTGTATGGTTCTAGACTTGATGAAGCCATACCGATTCTTGTGAATACACTTCATGATCTGCAACTGCAATCTGTTGGCTATCATTTTAGACAGAAACTTAAGGCCCATCACAGTGAGGGAGATGGGTCTGTAGTCTCCCACTTGCTCAGGTGATCTCTTTTTGGGAATCAGAGTAATATAAGAAAAATTCATGTTCTCCAGTTTAGCAGTACCAGCATGAAAGGCAGCAACAAGTTGATAAAACTCACGAAAAATAATAGACCAGCATTTCTTAAAGAAAAGGCCATTGAAGCCATCAGGTCCAGGAGCTTTGTCAATGGGCATTTCCTGAACAGTTTTGTCCATTTCAGACTTAGAAAAAGGTTGTGTGAGAACATCAAGACCATCCACCTTCTGAATCAGAGATAGTAGATCAAAGGCCATGTTAATTCCAAGGGAAGTTCCCATTCTATCCTTAAAGGATGCCCAAAAGCATGCAACAATTTGATCATGGTCAGATATGATGGATCCATCATTTAACTTGAGAGAGGCAATGGAGTTCCTCCTATATCTCTCAGTTGCCATAGCATGGAAAAAATTGGTGTTTTCCTCACCAGCTTTGACAAATCTGACAGTGGCTCTCTTCTTCCAGTACAGGAACTGAAGATGCAATAGGTGCTCCAGGTGCAACTTAGTAATGCTCCTGAAGTTAGCTTCAGGTCTGAAAAGGGGCCTTAATTCCTCAAGTTCATCCAAACATAACACAACTTGATGGCATCTAGAGATGAAAATCTTCAGCTCAGATAAGTTTGTCTGCCATCTCTTCAGAGCGTGCCTGAGATGTTTCATCTTATCCATAATGACAACAGTAATATGGGCCTTCTTAGAAGGAATGACCCAGGACTTTTGGACACAGTCCATGAAGGCCTCCATTTCAACCCAGTAGGTTTCAAAACGAAAGAGATTGCACTTAGGGATGGAAGTGTTGACAGTGACCACACATGGAACATGATCAGAAGCTGTTTTTGCAAGGGGGAGCACTTGTGTAAGAGGATATGAAGAGATCCAGTTGGCAGATGTGAAGAACCAGTCAAGTTGCTCAAGGAAGGGGGAATCTTGCATATTGGACCAAGTGAATGATCTGCCCTTAATGGGTAGTTCCAGTAAACCGAGATGACCAATGATTTCATTGAAGATGAACATATCGTTTACATCAGCCCCAGGGAGGTTTCTGTTGTCAGGGGATCTAATGAAATTAAAGTCTCCAAGAAGCAACCACTTAGCATCAGCAGGTATATGGAGATTATACAGCCAACTAACAAAGAGATCTCTAGCTTCACCCTGACAAGGACCATAGACATTCACCAAAGTCCAGGATTCTCCAGTATGATTTGAGGTGAATGAGATGATTAATCGAAAAGGTGTGCATTCCACTAACAGACCATTAAGAATGGATGAGTTCCAGAGTGTGATAAGACCCCCAGATGCTCCCCGGGAAGGGGACTAAACAAATTGATCGAAACGTTTAGGACAGAAACACTTGACTGTCCGGAAATCAATGGACTGCATTTTGGTTTCCTGCAAGCACATGACAGCAGCCAGACTCTCATCAATCTTGTTACGAACGGCACGTTGTCTATGATCAGAATTTAGGCCACGCACATTCCAACACAACACACGCCAACTTCTCGTAGAACGACTATCCATTGGAAGATATATATAAAGCAAAAGCAGGGATATGTAATAGCCCTTGCAACCAAGGTTTAGTTAACCAAAAGACAGAGCATACAGTAGTCTGACGATACATGGAGCCAGTACAACAACAATTTAACATAAGTAGACTAAACATCTGCAGATGATGGTTTGGAATCAGCTGGATCTTCCATAAGACGATCCACAGTCAGCTTCTCAGGGGCGATGCCAAGCTGCTGACCGACAACCTGAATCACCGGGATAGGAGTGGCAGGAGGAATTTGCTCTTGTGGATCAGCAGACTCTTGCGCCGAAGGAGGCATGGGCTTGGCTTTGGGCTTCCGCTTCTTAGGGACATGCGCTGGCATCTCCTGCAATACCGATTTGAAACCATCCCGCTTGATGGAGCTTCGAGTGCATCGTCGAATAGAGGAGTATTATTAAGTCAATAAACAGATAGCAACAACAAAGGCAGAAGTAAATGCAATGGATAGTAGTAGGACAAGTTGGTGGAAGCAAGAAATCCGTCCAACTAATAGAAAGCTTGTAAGGGACATGTTCATCACAACGTTAACTCCTTGATCTGTTCATAACCGCATACTTAAGGTTTGGCAATATTAACATTTGTAGGCTGCACACGAGCAAATAGTTTTGGTTTATATATGTTTGTGAGAAGGTACACAATATAGTCGAGCTGTCAAGCCAACATCGTGGATATGCATGGATGGACTCCAAAATTAGATGCATACACACCTAAGATCGGACACTGGAATTCCAAAGTCATGATTTTAGTCTTAGGGAACTATTTGTGTCAAGAGAACAGCTATACATCAATCAATACATGACAAGGGACTATAGACTGAGACCAAATGTAACTCACCTTGAACGCATTTTCTAGAAGCGAAGTTTTTGAAAAACCTAAGCATTCAAATACTAATATTTTTACGTCGATGATAACAAAGACTGTAGTATCTGCAAACATTAGTTTTTAAAATATTACTTAAACAGTGATGTGTTTTGGCAATCAGAGTATACAGTGTTGTATTTACTAACTGCATTAGAGAATTTTTGTTGTGTTTCTCGGTTTTTTTAAAAGAGGTTTTGGCCTTTTTCAATAAAGTAGAAATACTATGGTTTTGTGCATACTATGGTTTATAAAATTGCTACTTTAACTAGAGCCAAACTCTTCAAAGTATTTGAGCCAATAGTTTTTCAAAATACTGTACTATTCTTGAAATACTTTGAAAATACTTTGCAACCAAACCCACCCTTAAGATCTCAGGAAACATGTTCTCTGTCACTCAATCAAGCAATTCAAGAAATCTGCATAAAAATAGAAATAATATGTAGATTTGAAACTAGTCCAAAAAATACAAGGTAACGCAATCATAATAGTCAAAGTGTCAAGAGAGGAAATAGACATCAACTGAGATGAACTACAGATATGCGACCAATCTGACCAGCTGAACGTTGTCGATGCGATCACCATGTGCACTGCCTATGTGTACTGGATTGGAAAAGCTTTGCTGCATTTGATAGGACTCGAGCTAATTCGAACGTAATAAGGGGACTGCTAGGTTTTCTATTATCTCAAAGGGGAAAGTAGGAGTAGCACGCCGCCGACGGCTAGGGTGTACACCCAAGTATATTTTACATCACCCAAACGAAGGGGAATCAGTCAGGATTTCTAGCCATTACAAGCTAAAATAAAGGCAAAGCAGAGGAGCGCACATGCTCTTGTCGGAAGGTACACCGCGAAGGGAGGAAGGATCCGTCCGACGAATGATCAACAACGCACAAAGGACTCCAGGGGTAAACCGTTATGTATGATACCTCTCAAACATTTCTATAATTTTTTATTGTTCCATGCTATTATGTTATCATTCTAGAAATATTTTTATGAACTTATATACCAATTTATATTATTTTTGAGCACTAACCTATTGACCCAGGGCCCAGTGCTAGTTGTTGTTCTCTGCATGTTTTTCCACTTTTCAGGTTCGAGTACCAAACGAAGCCCAATTGACCTGAAACTTTTTGTGAATTTTTCTGGACCAAAACAAGACTGTGGAGCATCACAAGAAGGTCGGGAGGTGCACGAGGCCCCCACAAACCATGGTGGCATGGCTCGGGAGCATGGCCTGATGGCTTGAGGCCGCCTCGTGGCTCCCCCGACCCTGTTTTATGGCTTATAAATTCATATTTACCCTAAAAACTCCAAAGGAGGTCGCAAAACAATTTTTACACTGCCACAAGTCTCTGTTCCGATGGGAGGCCATCTAGAGCTTTCTGCCGGCACTCTGCCGGAGGGGGGTCGATCATGGAGGGCTTGTTCATCAACCTTGCTGCCCTCATGCTGATGTGTGAGTAGTTCACCACAGACCTACGAGTCCATAGCACTAACTAGATGGAATATCTCTCTCTTTGATCTTCAATAATATGATCATTACATCTTCGCTTTTATCCATATGATGTAACTCTTTTGTACAATGTGTTTGTTGGGGTCCGATGAATTGCGGGTTTATGTTCAGATTATTCATGATAAATATTTTAGTCTCCTATGATATATAATATGATTCTTACGTGCATGATTATGATAGCTCCGTAATTCTATTCGGTCTATTGAAATAGTTTGGCCCACTAGATTGATATTTCTTCAGTGAGAGAGGTGTGTTGTAGTAGGTTCAACCTGGCGAGTTTCTATATCCCACTGACAAAAGGGGACAAGTTGTGTCTTTGTGTTGCTGCTACTAAGGGTATAATGGTGGGGGTTATTGATATTAGTTCAGTTTATTTTGTCTACATCATGTCATCTTACTCCAAGCGTTACTTCATTCGTCATGAACTTAATACATAGAGAGGCAAGCATAGAAGCGCTCTTGAAGTTAAGTAATAGTAATAGGTGCAGGTAGGAGTCGGTCAATTTGTTTATGGAAGTGATGCATATATTTACCTGATCATTGCCCTGAAAATCGCATAACTATCCGCTCTTCTATCAATTGCCAAATAGTAATTTGTTTACCCACCATGTGCTATTTTTATGTCAGATGCCATTAGGGAAAGCTATGGCCCCAGGTGTATTCTTAACATATTGCTAAAACCTCCAATACATTGCTGGCATTTATTTTCGTTTATTTCATTTTGCATTTTACAATTATCTACACACCTCATTCGCTAGCAAATAACGAGACCAAGGGGATTGGCAACCCTCTTTCCCACGTTGGGTGCAAATTGTTTGTTCTTTTGTGTACACCCGCTAAAGATGGTTGTGGATCGATATTCCTATTGGTTCAATAAACCTTGGTCTCATAATTGAGGGAGATACTTACCCACTTTGTGTTGTGATTACCCGTTCCACTTCATGGAAATCCCAAGGCAGATCACAAGTATCAATGGGCGCTTCGGCGTTGGATGTTAGATCAATGTTTCATATGCATACCGGCACGATAGAACCGGGACAGTAACTCTGTGGCCTGACAATACCCCCCAATTTAGATGAATCTTGTCGTCTAGATTGAAACGACAGAAACACCTCTTGAATGAATGTTGCATCCTCCCTAGTACCCGTTTCGAAAGGCAAATTCACCCACTTGACAAGCCATTTCACCACTGGAATGCTGATACTACCTTGGGGTATGGGAATCAACTTCCTTTCCATCACGACTTTCGGCTCCATTTTGATGCAGCCATCATGATCCAATAAAGGCAGGTGCTTAGAAGGAACCACCGGAGGCCCCATGTGTTGCTTAAGCTGGCTCACCTGGCAAGTCTCATACATTTGGCATCCTTTTAGCAATAGCAACTGTTACGCCAGTTGACCAACTTTCTTCAGAACTCAGAAATGACCATAAAATCTATAATGCAGTTTCAGGTGTTTGTGTAGACTCAGAGAAGTGACCCTGTAAGGATACAATTTCAAGTGTACCATTGTACCCACCTCAAAAGTTCTTTCCTTTCTCTTTTTATCAGCAAAATGCTTCATCATGGAATGTGCTTTTAATAGATTTTTCTTGATTACTTCCAAGTCCAATTCCCTATTTTGTAGAAGTTCCATGATGTCACTAGAAATGGAGTCACGTAGAGAAAATTCTACTACCATAGGTCGAGGAAAATCATAGTGGGCTTGGAAGGGGGTCGTTTTCACGGTAGTGTGAAAGCTGGTATTATACCACTACTCTGCTAAAGCTAACCAATCATGCCACTTCTTAGGTTTCCTAAAACACAAGCACCTCAGATAATTCTCAAAGCACTGGTTAACTCTTTCAGTTTGGCCATCTGTGTGGGGGTGGTAACTAGTGCTCAAGTGGAGTTTGATGTTGAGGGATTTGAACAGTTGCTGCCACATGTGGCTTGTGAAGATCCTATCTCCGTGAGTGACAATAACCAAGCGCATACCATGAAATTTGAACAGTGTATCAGAGAAATCTCTAGTCATATATTGCACAAAATTTGGTGTTGCATTGCTATGAAATGTGCATAATTAGTGAATATATCCACAACCACCATAATTAAGTTCTTGTTTTCAGAAGTTGGCAGGTCCTCCACAAAATCCATACTTATATGAGCCCGCACAAAATCAGGCACTAGCAGGTGCTCCAGCAACACAGGGTAGGGAGGTTATTCAGATATATTAAGTTGGCACACTCGCATTTGTTAATGCACTCAATCACTTCTTGTTTCATACCTAGCCAATAGAATATTAACTTGATTCTTTGATAAGTAGCACTTTCTCCGGAGTGTCCCCCTAGTTCAGAAGTGTGAAATATTTTAAGAATATCCAGCTTCAAAGCAGTTGCCTTACTCACCACAATCTTATTGTGAAACCTCAGTATTCCATTTTTGAATGTATAAGAGGAGTTATTGTTTTTGATGTTAGTGCATTCAGCAAGCAGGTCCTTAATTTTATGATAATCCTTGTAACTTTTCACCACTTCAGTAACCCAGACACGAGTGGAGGCACTAGGAGTAAGGGAAGAAACCATGTACTTAACTCTAGATAGAGCATCAGAATCCTTGTTTTCTTTCCCTTTCTTGTATTCTATAGTAAAATTGTACCCTAGGAGTTTCAGCAACAGTTTATGTTGCACACCTTCAGTTAAGTTATGTTCTTGTATGTATTTTGGGCTTTTATGATCAGTTCTAATCACTAGAGATGTAGCAGCAAAGTAATGTTTCCATTTCTTCACAGCCTCCAGAGTTGCTAGAGCTTCCTTATCATAAGTGGATAAAGCTGCTGCTTTGGGCCCAATTGCTTTGCTCAAATAAGGTAGTGGTCTGCCTTCTTGCATTAAAACAACTCCCACACCATGTCCACATGCATCAGCTTCTGGAATAAATGTTTTTGTGAAATCAGACAGGGCTAGAACTAGAGCATTTGTGAGTTTTGTTTTGAGAGTCTCAAGGGCCACTTGTTGGGTATAGGACCACACAAAGGAGTCCTTTTTAAAACTATCAAATAGTGGTATGCATATTACTCTATAGCCCTGAATGAATCTCCTGTAGTAACCACTTAGTCCTAAGAAGCTACTTAGTTTAGTAACATTTCTATGTGCTGACCACTCCTTGATAGTAGGAATTTGAGTTGGATCAGTAGCCACTCCAGATTGGTTAATTATATGTCCCAAATATTCCACTTGTGATTGCCCAAATGGACACTTGTCCAACTAAACAAACAATTGGTTGTCTCTTAATATGCCCAACACTTGAGTTGGTGCTCTTTGTTCTCCTCCATGGACATACTGAACACTAAGATATCATCAAAGAACACCACTACAAACTCTAAATGACCAAACAATAGATTCATGAGTGCTTGAAAGGATGGAGGTCCATTAGTTAGTCCATAGGACATAACCAAGTATTCATAGTGCCCCATGTGAGTGGAAAATACAGTTTTATGTATATCTGCTTCAGCCATTCTAATTTGATGGTACCCATTTTGCAAATCCATCTTAGGAAAAAATAGCTCCCTTGAGTTGATCCAGTAAATCCTCAATCAATAGTATTGTGTATTTGTTTTTGTTATGATCTTGATGAATTTCCTATAATCAGTACACAAGCTCCAAGTACCATCTTTCTTCTTTACCAACAAAGCAGGGCAAGATAAAGGACTTATGCTTTGTCTGATTACTCTTGATTTGAGCATTTCCAGTATAAACTTCTCCAATGCAGCTTTTTGATGATGTGGTGATTGATAGGGCCTTTATTTCACCACTTGGTTTTCGTCTACCAAGGGAATTCTGTGATCACAGGGCCTGGCCAGAGGCAGAGAAGTAGGTTGTGCAAACACCGTGTCAAATTGTTGTAACACATGTTTCTGTTCAGAAGGTAGTTCTCGATTGTCCACCACTTCCATCGAGAAAGAAGCAGTTAACAAGAAAGGTTATCATTACCTTTAGTTTCAGTAGGGTGGCCTTGAGGTACTGTTTCATCAACAAAGGTTATCACTTGCCCCTCGAGAGGACTAATCTTCATTTACTTTTCTACAAAATCCAACTGGACAGGGCTATATTTTCTCACGCAATCGACCCTTAGTATCATATCATAACCCTTAAGTTTCGGAACCCTGAAGATGTCCATGAAATTGTGGCCCTGAATTTCATAAGGATGATTGATGTAGGAAAAATCATTCGAGAGGATAAATCCACTTTCCGCAACCACTTTCACCTTGGGGGTAGGGACTGGAGCAACAAGCAACTTATCAGCAACTTTAGGGGAAACAAATTGGGATGTACTACCACTGTTCACCAGAGTTGTGGCCACTATGGACCCAATATTAACAGATAGGATGAAAGTATTTTTGGCAACACCAATACTCATAGTAGCATGCGTTGATATTTGTAACACACTATTATCCTTAAGAGGGTCTGATTGTTCTAGATCTGGCTCGTCAGCATCAGTCACAAAAATGATATCAGCGGTACTCTCCTCTTGAGCTTCTAGAGCTTCGATTTGAGCCTTTTGGCACATTTTGCATACCTGTTTGTGACAAGGCACCTACGACGACATTGTAGCTTCTTTGGCGTCTGTCTCATCGAAGCGGATGGCAAAGAGCTTTGTCGTCAGCTTTTCAAAAGAGCAGTCGGCAAAGATGTCGAGACGGCGACCGACAGGGGTTGCCTCCGTTAGGGGCTAACGGAGCCTTTGCAGTCTGCCTCCCCTCTTCTTTGCCGTCTGCCTCCCCCTCTTCTTTGCCGTCTGCCTCCACCTCCTCCTCCCCCCCTCCACTCTTTGTTGTCTTCCTACCCCTCCTCCCCCCTTCTCTGTGCCCTCTTCTTTGCCGTCTGCCCCCCAGGAAGCAGACGGCAAAGAGACTATATGGCCAGTTGCTGCTGTCCAGGTTGCACAACTGGGCGCCACGTGGCACCTTTGCCGTCACCTGCGTGATGGCAAAGGCCTTTACCGTCAGCTGGCAGGCGGCAAAGAGCCTATATTGTCACATTTTTGTTTATTTTTTCTATTTCACAGCACATATATATATATAATTAATAGCACATATATGATAAATAGGTCACAACACATATATGATATACATATAAAGCTCATCAATGCCATTTGTTCATCAACGTACATCCCATATATGCAAAGAACCAACACATACAAAGTTTCATCCATATATACATACATATAGTTGCACATATATTGTTCATCCATATATACATATACATATAGTTCCACATTGTTCATCAACTCAAATTAAAACGAGAACTAAAGCACTCCAATGCCAGCTTCCATGCATGTAGTACATCCAATCTGCAAAATGGGAATAAGAAAGTCAGAAGAAGAAGAAGAACAACATATATATGACAAATAAGCTAAATTGAAGAAAAAAGAGAAGAAACAAGAAGAGAAGAAGGAGAATAAAAACAAGAATAAGGAGGAGGAGGAGGAGGAGGATGAGGAGAAGGAGAAGGAGAAGGAGGAGGAGAATAGGAGAAGAAGAAGGAGAAGAAGAGGAGAAGAAGGAGGGAAGAAGAAGGAGAATAAGGAGGGCTCCTTCTCCTCCTTCTCCTTCTTCTCTTCTTCTTCTCCTCCTCCTTCTTCTCCTTCTCCTTCTCTTCTCTTTCTCTTCTTCTTTTTGTTCTTCCTTTTCATTTCTCCTCTTCTCCTCTTCTTGGAGCTAAATTAGCTAACTATGTCTTTTTGGAGCTAAATGGGCTAATTATGTCATTATAGAGGAAAACAAGCTAAGTATGTAATATTAATGAGCTAACCAAGGTTCTTATGCCATTTTGAGCTTATAATGTCTTTTTGGAGCTAAATGGGCAAATTATGTCATTGTTGGGGAAATTAAGGCAAGGATAAAATGAAAGAGGAGAAGAAAGAGGAGGAGGAGGAGAAGAAGAAGAAATCAAGAAGAAGGAGGAGGAGGAGGAGGAGGAGGAGGACTAGAAGGTCCTTGGCCTTCTCTACCTTCTCCTCCTCCTCCTCCTCCTCCTCCTTGTCCTTCTTCTTCTTCTCCTCCTCCTTCTTCTCCTTCTCCTTCTCTTCTCTTTCTCTTCTTCTTTTTGTTCTTCCTTTTCATTTCTCCTCTTCTCCTCTTCTTGGAGCTAAATTAGCTAACTATGTCTTTTCGGAACTAAATGGGCTAATTATGTCATTACAGAGGAAAACAAGCCAAGTATATAATATTAATGAGCTAACCAAGGTTCTTATGCCATTTTGAGCTTATAATGTCTTTTTGGAGCTAAATGGGCTAATTATGTCATTGTTGGGGAAATTAAGGCAAGGAGAATATGAAAGAGGAGAAGAAAGAGGAGGAGGAAAAAAAGAAGAAGAAATAAAGAAGAAGGAGGAGAAGGAGGAGGAGGAGGAGAAGGACTAGAAGGTCCTTGGCCTTCTCCTCCTTCTCTTTCTTATGCCATTTTGAGGTTATTATGGCATTTCGGAGCTAAATGAGCTAAATGGGCTAATTATGTCATTGTTGGGGAAATTGAGGCAAGGAGAATATGAAAGAGGAGAAGAGAAACTTACTGTAGTGGTCATCAAGGAGGAGAAACACCTGGAGAAGGGTCGTGCGATGCCGCTCGGGAGTTATTCTGCAGAATTGATATTTTGCAATGTCTCAGTTAGCATGATGACACTCAATTATTAATACTAGTTTATAATGAAACTCACCGTGTCAATTGAAGAGAAGACGGGCATCGGCGGAGGGACTTGACCGCTCTTCTCGCACAGACCCTGAAGAGTGGGTCGTATTAGTTAGTAATGAAACAGACATTACACACATGATTTGGTTAATGTGAAAAAAAACTTACCACAAATAGCTCGTACAGGGCCCGTTGACCCGCCTCATTCCGGGCTCTCTCCTCCTCAATCAATCGTGTCGTGGTCTGGTCCCTCTCATCAAAAGCAGCCTCAAGAGCAGCCTGGCTTGCCAATCTCTCTTTCTCAAGAGCAGCCTGGTTTTCCGCTCTCTCTTTCTAAAGAGCAGTCTGAAACACCATTCCTCGTTACCACAGTAATGATCTATGGTGACACACATAATGAAATGGATGAAAGTTTTCTTAGTCCGTACAACTAACCTCGATGGCAACATCGACTGGCCGTGGACGACACGTTATCTCAGGACAACTGCTCGACTGGCGCGCCTTGATCTCCGGGAGAGTGAGTGGACAACGTATTATCCCATCTCCAATGGCTATTGAGCCATGGGGCCTCCCGCCACTAGATATCATCACCAGCTCTGGATCCAAAGGTTCCTGGCTAGGGTTAAAGTCATCCCCTTTCGTAGCCTTCCCCGTGTCCCTGTATGTCACGAGATTGTGGTGGGATGATATGTTGGTGAAGTTATTTGGATCATCCAGGTCTGACTCAGAGAATGCCTTCGCCTTCTTGTACGAGGCAGTATGGGCCATGCCATAAAGGTAGTACAAGTGTGGCATCTCCGTTTTATTGTGATGCACCTAAAAGAGAGGAACAAAATATTAGCATGAAGAATGAATTGCATGAATCATGAAGAAAATCACATACCCAGTTTCGTCCGAACTGAAGTAAGTTGGCGCTGCCTTGATGGTGTGGCACACCAACCATTTGGCTACACCGATCCGTCGCATTCTCGTGGATGGCTCGCCAGCTGCCTGTGCACCACTCATCAACCAACGGCTCCCAACAATCCATCTTATCCGCACACCATCTCGGGGGCACCTGTAAGTTATTAGAAAGAATTTTGAGCGCTACGCCTATGAATGAAATCAAGAAAACTACGTAGAAGGACTTAAGAATAGGTAATTACTTTCATGTATTGCTCCTTCTTCAGAAACTTTCCACGGCAATCCTTCTTCTACTTCTTAATACCACGGGTGGTGTAGTAGTCTCGAATAGCCTGCGGCCGAGCCTCGTGACGTAAGTTCTGTAGTAACCGCCTACACTCGGCCTCGAGAACCTTGGCCGCCTCCTCCTCATATCCATCCTCACACCTATAGAAGGTCTGCAATCAAACGTGAAAACACCGATTAGTACAATAATTAGCTATATTGTTAATTTTAGATTGTGTAAAAGGATAATTTACCCAAAAGCTCTTGATCACCATCTTGGCCCTCGTGTGGCACAAGACACCATCTATAATCTCCTCCGGCGGGGCCTGCGCAGCCTGGTAGTGCTTCTAGGAAAATCCTAGTGTAGGAATCTGACCATCACCAGGCAACGTGACAAACCCCGGGAAATTTGTCCGGCAAAGCACACCAAGGACGAAATTCGGCCTGAGGACTCCACGAGGGTGTGCCCATCCCCTACAGTATGATAAGGTCAACTCATTAGATATTTGAACAAACTTGAAGGAAAAATCTAAAAAAAGAGTAAATGTACTTACCTATCTCCTTCAGGTTTAATCACCGGCCTCTGCTCGCGGGTAGCCGGCACGACCGGGAGACGTGTATTACCACGCTTGTACACGGTGGCCACGTCCACCTGCACATCGCCCTCACTATCCGTAAACTCATCCCTGCCATCCCCGCCCCCTGAGCCACCCCGACCCTCGGTCCAATCCGGAAACTCGGTCCGATCCGGCGAGGTATCCCATCCGGGCCTCTCCACGTCGGGTGAAGCCTCCGGAACCGTAGTCTCGTGGGCCGAATGCACCTCAACCCGAGGCTGATCCTAGACCGAAGTCTCATGGGATGAATGCCCGTCAACACAAGGCTCCTGGACCGGAGTCCCCGTAGCCTCGTCCGCAAACGGGTCGACCATAGTAGTCCTATGCTCGGGTGAATGAGCTGGTGGTGGTGGCGAGGACGGCTCAACCCAAGTATGTGTAGATTGGGTTCGTTTTCCCATACTCTGCTCCGGATCCAACACAAAATTTCGGCAGCACCTCCCGGTTGTTCTCCTGATAAACGTCTCCGCAATAAACAGAGAGGATGTGCATCCGGAGAAAAACAGGGAGGCACTGACGAAATTCCGCATCGGATCCGCAGCACAACATACGGGAAAATGAACCCAATATCTACACATACTCGGGCTGTCCATGGATAATGTTGGACAATTTGAGAGGATGGCGGTTCTAAATATGCAAAGACATGCATATTTATAGATGTCGCCCTTTCGAACGGGAGACGCAGACTGGTCACGCATACTGATAAATTAATTTAATTACCTAAATCTAGAAAGTTTCATCCGGAAACCGAGCCACAGTAAATGAAGGGGCGAGGAGGAGATGAAATTTGTACTGACCCAAGAATGCAGGGGCGGAGCTCGTACAACGCACGGGAAGGTCTTCGCACATCAGACCTCACAGTGATGAGACAACTATCACATGTAAATCCACCCGATCAACACAAATATTCTAATTATGTCATTTTTAGGAAAACAAGCTAAGAATATAATATTCATGAGCTAACCAAGGTTTTTAGCTTATTATGTCATTTTGGAGGATAATTAGCTAAACAAGCTAAAAACTAAGAAGGAGGAGAGAAGAAGGAGAAGAAGGAGAAGAAGGAGGGCTCCTTCTCCTCCTCCTCCTCCTCCTTCTCCTTCTTCTTCTTTTCATTTTTCCTCTTTCTTCTCCTCGTCTCCTCTTCTTCTTCTTCTTCTTCTTCTTCTTCTTCTTCTCTTATTTCTATTTCTATTTTTCTTTATCCTCTTGTTCTACTTATTCTTTGTTTCTCTTCTTCTCCTTCTTATTTTTTTATTCTTCTCTTCTTCCCTTCTTCTCTTCTTATCTTCTTCCCTTCTTCTTCCTCTTCTTTCTATTAAGCTAACTAACTAGTGGCAGATGGTCTTTATATGAAAAGCTAAGAATATAGGGCTCGTCAACCGGTACACCGACTACTACAACAACTACAAAAATTCAACAACAACTACTACAACAACTATAATAACAACTACTACAATAACAAGAACAACTACTACAACAATAATAAAAAAATCAACTTTGTAGTTATAATCTAATTCCAAAAAACTAAATACCAAACAATAAAAATCAACTTCCCCGTGGGGGGTGGGGGGGTGGGGGCTCACCGGGAGGGGCGGCTGTGGCGTCGTGGGTGGCGGGGCCGGGGGTGTTGGGGGTGGCGGGGCGGTGCCGGGGGCGCCAGCTGCGGCGGCGCGACTGTGGTGGCTCCGGTGGGTGTAGGGGAGAGGTGGGGCAGCTGCGCGAGGGGGCTGTGTGGCACCAGGGCGGCGACGAGGGCGGTGAGGCGGCGACGGGGCTGTGAGGCACCAGGGCGGCACCGGAGGCGACAGGGGCGACGGCGCGACGGTGGTGGCGGCGGTGGGCGTCGGGGAGAGGAGTGGGAGAGAGAAAGAGGGGCGGGGTGTGGAGCCGTTGCACAATGGGTGAGAGAGAGAGGGGCGGGGTGGAGCCGTTACACACGGAGCTAGCTCATTGCCGACTGCCGGCGGATGGCAAAGAGTCTAGACTCTTTGCTGTCTGCCTTTGGACTCTTTGCCGTCCCCTAGCAGACGGCAAAGAAGGGACTCCAGTGTGACCTAATGTCCCCACGGTTAGGTGGGCCCCACCTACATATTTGTCGTCTGCTGTGTGACTCTTTGTCGTCTGCAGCTGACGGCAAAGATGTGACTGATGGCAAAGACATTCTATGTCATCAGCTAGTTCTGTGCCGTCTGCTTTGTGGCAGCTGACGGCAAAGACACTCTTTGCCATCAGCTAGCAGACGACAAAGATATGGCAGACAGCAAAAAACTGATTTCCAGTAGTGACACTTGGTTTTTCTTGAATTGTTGTATGATTGCATTTTTGTTTGGGTTGGATCACTAGTAACGTGTTTCGTTTGCTCAAACATCACATGTCTTGTTGGCTGAGGATTGTAAGGTTTTGTAGTAACATGGGCAATAGCTTTTTCCATTCTTCTGGCATACCACACTGTTGTTTGCATATATGCACGCTTAAAGTACTCCTCATGTCCCCTAATGTAAGGACCAAGTCCAGAAAGAAAGTTGCTAACATAATAGCTGTTGGGAATACTAGGGTTTTCTCTCCTCATGTTGTTAACCAACTGCTCAAATTGCTCCACATACATAGCCAACATGGAGGTCTGAGTAACTACATGGAATGAGTTAACAATGTCACAAACAGAGTCCAGAGAAAACCTTTTAGATATAAAGGAACATAATCTGTGCCAAGGAACATTCTGTGAGGAGTGTCTAGTTCTTCTGCACCATTGTACTGCACGACCATGTAAGTAAGACACTGACGGTTCAGTTTTGTGATCAACTGGAGTTCTAGCAGCTGCAAAATACTGCTCCAAGTTTTGGATCCAAGATTCAGGATCATTTCCACTAAATTCAGAAATTTTCAGTTTTGCTTGCTTTACAATGAGCACATTTCTTCTATTTTCATGAGGAGAATTCGGTCTCCCTCTTCTTTCTTCTCCATCTGGCCACTCCTCCCGAGCCACATCCTCCACAAGGGGTTGTTGTAGTGGTTGTGTTGCATTATGTGGTGCTTGTTGAGGAGCATTGTTCTTGGTAGCCCCAAAATTTGGGTGTCGATATGGGGCCTTGGGGGTACAATCCAAATTCAGCTCTTTTCCCTGAACTCCCTGAGCACTATCGTTACCACTACCACACGAGCATCGTTTTCTAGCATTACCACTAACTAAGGTGTACCTGCATGTAGTTGCATCGATCTACATGGTTGCCTTGTTAGGTATTGTGCTTTATTTTGTTTCTTTAGTGCGCTTCCTTGTGCCGATTGTTCATCCTGCACGTCTTCCGGCTCCGGATCGAGTAACAAAAGCATGAAACTTTCCTGAATTTGTCAAAATTCTTCGCATCGTAAGAAAATTTTGGCAAACCATTGACTGAAACTCCAGGAACTCTTTCTTGTCCTCCTCACATGTCATACCCTGTGTTTTTCCTTACTTTGCTAAGTTAACATAGACCAAAAACTAGGACCAGTTAAAACTATTTTTGTGTGATGTGATGCTTGTATTGATTGTTGATTGCTTGTTTGCTTGCTTGTGTTATAAATCACAAACTTCATCATACTCTCTAGACTCATCTCCTTGGCCCCAAACCTTTGCCCAATGATCATGCGATGTGTATAGAACCAGAAACTATTTTTATAAAATTTTGTTTAAGCCAAAAAGATTTATTTGATTTGGCTTTTCAAAAACCCTTGAATTGAGTTTTATACTACAAGTCCTCAAATTGGGGAATATGTTTCACCCCAAAGATTTTATTTGGACCCTATTATCAAAAGGACTTCCGAAAACAAAACAAATAATTATTTGAAAGTTATTTTCCTATTCTATTTGAATACCTTTTTTTGAGGTTAGAAGTGATCTTTTGTGGATGAAAATTATTTTCTTGCTTCAAAATTATTTTGAGAAAAATTAAGGAAACTCAGTGGATATTATATTTGTTGGGGAACGTTGCATGGGAAACAAAATATTTCCTATGCACATGCAAGACCTATCCATGGTGATGATCATCTAAAAGAGGGGAGATCGGATCAACATACCCTTCTAGATCGATAAGCGGGACGCGTTAAGAAACGTGGTTGATGTAGTCGAACATCTTCATGATCCAAATCGCAAGCTGTCCCATGAACTCCATCCTGATCTAGCGCCGAACGGACGACACCTCCGTGTTCAGCACACATACAGCTCGATGGCGATCCCCGCCTTGTTGATCCATCAAGAGGGGAGAAGAGGTAGACGAGTTATCCGGCAGCATGACGACTTGGTGGTGGTGGTGGTGAACTAATCCAGCAGGGCTTTGCCAAGCTATGTCGGACTAATCTAGATGAGGGAGACAATCTATGGAGGAGAGGGCAACACATGGCTTTTCTGGTGTAGTTTGCCCTCAAAACCTCCACTATATATAGGAGGAATAGGAGGGAGGGCTGCATTGCCTCCTACTCCAAGGAGGATGTCTCGGCTGAGCCAAGGGAAGAGAGTCCTCCTCCAATTCGGCTTAGTGGAGGACTCCCTTCCTACTTGGCCACCTCCTTCCTTTTTTTATTTTCCTTTCTTTTTGCACCTTGGCCAAAAATAGGTTTATTGGGCTGGCCAAACCAGACCAGTAGGGGCTGGTGCACCACCTCTAGGAATATTAGGTCCTCTCCCGGGTGGGTGGCCCCTCCCGATAAAACCCCGAAACCCATTCGTCACTCCCGGTACTTTACCAGTAATGCCCAATATCTTTCCAGAAGCCAAATGCTACTTTCCTATATATCAATCGTTACTCCCGAACCATTCCGGAGCTCCTCTTGAAATCCGAGATTGCATCAGAGATTCCAAAAAAAATTTCGTCACCAACATACATAACTCAATAATACAAAAACGTCACCGAACCTTACGTGTGCAGACCCTGCGGGTTCGAGAACTATGCATACATGACCTGAGACACTCTCCGGTCAATAACCAATAGCGGGACCTGGATGTCCATATTGGCTCCTACATATTCTATGAAGATCTTTATCGGTTAAACCTCTATGTCAAGGATTCAGTTAATCCCGTATAACATTCCCTTTGTCCTTCGGTATGTTACTTGCCCGAGATTCGATCATCGACATCTCTATACATATTTCAATTCCGTTACCGGCAAGTCTCTTTACTTGTTCCGTAATACAAAATCTCATGGCTAACTCTTTAGTCACATTACATGCAAGGTTTGTTTGTGATGTTGTATTACCGAGTGGGCCCCGAGATACCTCTCCATCATGCGGAGTGGAAAATCCCAGTCTTGATCCATGCTAACTCAATGGACACCTTCGGAGATACCTATAAAGCACCTTCCTAGTCACCCAGTTACGTTGCGACATTTGATACACACAAGGCATTCCTCCGATGTCAATGAGTTACATGATCTCATGGTCATAGTAATGTATACTTGACATGCAGAAAATAGTAGCAATAAAATAACATGATCGTATGCTACGTTCATAGTTTGGGTCTTGTCCATCGTATCATTCTCCTAATCATGTGATCCCGTTATCAAATGACAACACTTGTCTATGGCTAGGAAAGCTTAACCATCTTTGATCAACGAGCTAGTCAACTAAAGGCTTACTAGGGACAGTGTTTTGTCTATGTATCCACGCATTTACTACAATTCTAGCATGGATAATAAACGATTATCTTGAAATAGGAAATATTATAATAACTATTTGAAAATTGCCTCTAGGGCTTATTTCCAACAGTCTCCCACTTGCACTAGAGTCAATAATCTAGCTTCACATGACTATGTGATTTACAGTGTAACAAATCTAACACTCATACAGTTCTGGTGTTGATCATGTTTGGCTCGTGGAAGATGCTTAGTCAACAGGTCTGCAACATTTATATCCGGGTGCACTTTGCAAATACTTATTTCCTCCTCCTTGATGTAATCTCGGATGGCATTGAAGCGTTGTTTTATCTGTTTGGTCCTCTTGTGAAACCTTGCTTCCTTGGCTAGAGCAATGACACCAGTGTTGTCATAGAACAGATTTATAGGATCTAGTGCACTTGGCACAACTCCAAGATGTGTCATGAAATGCTTCATCCAAACACCCTCTATAGCTGCCTCCGAGGCAGCTATGTACTCCGCTTCGCATGTAGAATCAGCTACGACACTTTGCTTGGAACAGCACCAGCTTATCGCACCCCCATTGAGAATAAATACGTATCCGGTTTGTGACTTAGAGTCATCTGGATCAGTGTCGAAGCTTGCATCGATGTAACCCTTTACAACGAGCTCTTTGTCACCTCCATAAACGAGAAACATTTCCTTAGTCCTTTTCAGGTACTTCAGAATATTCTTGACAACTGTCTAGTACTCCATTCATGGATTACTTTGAAACCTTCCCGCCGTACTTATGGCAAGGCTGACATCAATTCTTGTGCACAACATTGCATACATGATAGACCCTATGGCTGAAGCATAGGGAACGACAGTCATCTTTTCTCTATCTTCTGCAATCACTGGGCATTGAGTATTACTCAACTTTATACCTTGTAACACATGCAAGAACCCTTTCTTGGATTGTTCCATTTTGAACTTCTTCCAAATCTTATGAAGGTATGTGCTCTCGGAAATTCCTATCAAGTGTCTTGATCTATCTTTCTAGATCTTGATGCCTAATATGTAAGCAACTTCTCCGAGGTCCTTCATTGAAAAACATTTATTCAAGTAATCCTTTACACTTCCCAAAAGTTTTATATTGTTTCCAATGAGCAATATGTCGTCCACATATAATATTAGAAACGCTATAGAGCTCCCACTCACTTTCTTGTAAATACAAGCTTCTCCAAAAAATTGTATAAACCGAAACAGCTTGATCACCTTATCGAAGTGTTGATTCTTACACCGAGATGCTTGCATGAATCCATAAATGGATCGCTGGAGTTTGCATACTTTGTCAGCATTCTATGGATCGACAAAACCTTCCGGTTGCGTCATATACAACTCTTACTTAAGAAACCCGTTAAGGAACGCAGTTTTGACATGCATCTGCCAAATTTCATAATCGAAAAATGCAGCTATTGCTAACATGATTCTGGTGGACTTAAGCATCGCTACGGGTGAGAAAGTCTCATCGTAGTCAACTCCTTGAACTTGTGAAAAACCCTTTGCCACAAGTCGAGATTTATGGACGGTCACATTACCGTCCGTGTTCGTCTTCTTCTTAAAGATCCATTTGTTCTGAATGGCCTTTCGCCCTTCTGGTAATACTTCCAAAGTACATAATTTGTTTTCATACATAGATCCTATCTCAGATTTCATGGCCTCTAACTATTTTTAGGAATCTGGGCCCATCATTGCTTCTCCATAGCTCGTAGGTTCATTGTTATCTAACAACATAACTGATAAGACATGATTCCCGTACCACTCAGGAGCAGTAAGTGCCCATGTCGACCTACGAGTTTCGATAGCAACTTGATCTGAAGTTTCATGAACACCATAATTAGCTTTCTCTTCAACTGGTGTAGCTTCAATAGAAACTTCTTTCTATCCTTCACCACCATCTGGTTGAGGCAATGGTTCTACAACCTCATCAAGTTCTATCTGCCTCCCACTCAATTCTTTCGAGAGAAACTCTCTCGAAAGAAATGCTCCATTTTTAGCGACAAACACTTTGCTTTCGGATGTAAGAAAGAAGGTGTACCCAACTGTCTCTTTTGGGTATCCTGTGAATACGCACTTTTTCGCTTTGGGTTCCAGGTTTTCAGGCTGAAGCTTTTTGACATAAGCATCATATCCCCAAACTTTTAGAAACAAGAACTTTGGCTTCTTTCCATACCATAGTTCATATAGTGTCGTCTCAACGGATTTTGATGGTGCCCTATTTAAATTGAATGTAGCTGTCTCTAATCTATTGCCCCAAAACGATAACGGCAAATCGGTAAGAGACATCATCGAACACACCATCTCTAATAAAGTACGATTACGACGTTCGTACACACCATTACAATGTGGTGTTCCATGCGGTGTCAACTGTGAAACAATTCCACATTGTCTTAAGTGAGAAAAAACTCTTAACTCAGATACTCACCTCCTCGATCAGATTGTAGGAATTTGATCTTCTTGTTAGGATGATTTTCAACTTCACTCTGAAATTTCTTGAACTTTTCAAACGTTCCAGACTTGTGCTTCATCAAGTAAATATAACCATATCTACTAAAATCATCACTGAAGGTGAGAAAATAACAATATCCATCGTGCGCCTCTATGCTCATTGGTCCGCACAAATCAGTATGTATGACCTCCAACAAGTCACATGCACACTCCATTCTTCCGGAGAACGGAGTCTTAGTCATCTTGCCCATGAGGCATGGTTCACATGTGTCAAGTGATTCAAAATCAAGTGACTCCAAAAGTCCATCAGCGTGGAGTTTCTTCATGCGTTTTACACCAATATGACCTAAGCGGCAGTCCCACAAGAAAGTGGCACTCTCATTATCAACTCGATATATTTTGGTCCCAATGTTATGCATATGAGTGTCATCACCATCAAGATTCAATAAGAACAAACTCCTCACATTGGGTGCATGACCATAAAAGATATTACTCATATATGTAGAACAACCATTATTCTCTGACTTAAATGAGTAATCGTCTCGCAATAAACAAGATCTAGATATAATGTGCATGCTCAACACATGCACTAAATAATAGTTATTCAAGTTCATCACTAATCCCGACGGTAATTTAAGTGAGAGCATGCCGACGGCTATTGCATCAACCTTGGAACCATTTCCCACACGCGTCATCACTTCATCCTTCACCAGCCTTAATTTATTCTGTAGTTCATGTTTCGAGTTGCAAATATGAGCAACAGAACCGGTATCAAATACCGAGGCACTACTACAAGAACTGGTGAGGTACACATCAATAACATGTATATCAAATATACCTTGTTTGGCGTTGACCGCCTTCTTATCGGCCAGATAGTTGGGGCAGTTCCACTTCGTGTGACCAGTCCCCTTGCAATTACAACACTCAGCCTCCGGCTTGGGTCCAGACATGGGTTTCTTTGTCGGAGGGGCAACGACCTTTCCACTCTTCTTGGAGTTACCCTTCTTGCCCTTTGCGTTTTTTTTAAACTGGTGTTCTTATTAACCATCAACACTTTATGTTCTTTCTCAATTTCTGACTCAGCGACTTTCAGCATCGCAAACAGCTCGGCGAGTGACTTATTCATCCCTTGCATGTTATAGTTCAACACAAAGCCTTTGTAGCTAGGTGTCAGTGATTGACGAACTATGTCAGTGATAGCCTCTGGTGGGAGAGCAATTCCCAGCTCAGCCAATCGGTTAGAATACCCAGACATTCTGAGCACATGTTCACTGAGAGACCCGTTCTCCTCCAGTTTGCAAGCATAGAACTTATTAGAGGTCTCATACCTCTCGATCCGGGAATTCTTCTGAAAGATAAACTTCAACTCCAAGAACATCTCATATGGTCCATGACATTAAAAATGTCTTTGAACTCACGATTCTAAGCCATACAAAACTGCACATTGAACTAATTAGTACTCATCCTTGCACGTCTGCCAGACGTTCATAACTTCTCGCAACGCCGGTTAGGGTGGTTCATCACCGAGCGGCACATCAAGGACATATTGCTTTTGGGAAGCTATGAGGATAAGCCTCAGATTACGAGCCCAGTCAACAAAGCTGCTTCCATCATCTTTCAGCTTAGCTTTCTCTAGGAACGCATTAAAATTTAGGGTTGCTACTTGATACGTCCCCATCGTATCTACTTTTCCAAACTCTTTTGCCCTTGTTTTGGACTCTGATTTGCATGATTTGAATGGAACTAACCCGGACTGACGATGTTTTCAGCAGAATTGCCATGGTGTTGTTTTTGTGCAGAAATGAAAGTTCTCGGAACATCCTGAAAATTTACGGAGAATTTTTCTGGAAAATATGAAAAATACCTGCGCAAAGATCCACTAGAGGGGGTGGGCCAGTCGGCCACAAGCCCTGTTGCCGCGGCCACCCCCCTGGCGGCGACAACCAAGCTTGTGGGGCCCACATGGCTCTCCCGCCCCCAATCTCAGCTCTGTAAATTCACTTTCGCCCAGAAAAAAATCAGAAGAGAAGATTTCATCGCGTTTGCGATACGGAGGCCCCGCCACATCCTGTTCTTCATCTGGAGGACAGATCTGGAGTCCGTTTTGGGCTCCGGAGAGGGGAAATCGTCGCCATCGTCATCATCAACTTTCTTCCCTCTCCAATTCCATGAAGCTCTTCATTGCTCGTGAGTAATCTATTCGTAGGCTCGCTGGGCGGTGATGAGTAGGATGAGATCTATCCTGTAATCGAGTTAGTTTTGACAGGGATTGATCCCTAGTATCCACTATGTTCTGAGATTGATGTTGCTACTACTTTGCCATGCTTAATGCTTGTCACTAGGGCCGGAGTGCCATGATTTCAGATCTGAAATTATTATGTTGTCACCAATATATGTATGTTTTAGATCCGATCTTGCAAGTTGTAGTTACCTACTATGTATTATGACCCGGCAACCCCGGAGTGACAATAACCGGAACCACTCCCGGTGATGATCATAGTTTGAGGATTTCATGTGGTCACCAAGTGCTAATGCGTTGTTCCGGTTCTTTATTAAAAGGAGAACCTTAATATCCCGTAGTATCCTTTTGGACCCCGCTGCCACGGGAGGGATGGATAGTAGATGTCATGCAAGTTCTTTTCCCTAAGCACGTATGACTAAACACGGAATGCATGCCTACATCACATTGACGAATGGGAGATAGCCACATATCTCTCCGTGTTATAACGGTTGCATGATGAATATCATCCAAACGAATCACGGACCCATTGCCTACGAGTTTGTCCCACTGCTACTGTTACTTGTTTTGCTCTGCTGCTGTTACTTGTTTTGCACTGCTGCTGTTACTTGTTTTGCACTGCTGCTGTTACTACTGTCGCTTGCTCTGCTGCTACTTGCTACTGTTGCTACTTGCTACCGCTGTCACTACTGTTGTTCCTTGCCACTTCTGCTACTCGTGACACTGCTGCTACCTGCTACAATTTTGATTCGCTGGTCGTTGACGGGAACAAACAATTTCCGTCAACGGGCAACTTCTGGCGCCATTGATACAATCATTAGGAATAGTCAGCCGTCAACATATCATTTCTCACACCGTTGTTATCATACTACTTTGCTGCTGAGACTTTGCTTGCAGATACTAATCTTTCAGGTGTGGTTGAATCTGACACATTCAGCTGCTAATACTTGAGAGTTTCCTCTCACCTCCTATTGGCGTATCAACAAATTTGGGTCGAATACTCTACCCTCGAAAACTGCCTTGATCCCACGCGCTGGTGGGCCGTCAACAACATTCTTCTAGTTTCGTTGCCGGGGAGTGCTAGCAGCATTCTTCTGGTGCCGTTGCTGGGGAAGGTCTGTTGTCACAGGGTCAACATTTTTCTGGCGCCGTTGCCGAGGAGGTATTGCTATATTCTCTGAGTCACTTGGGATTTATATCTGCTGATCACTATGAAGAATCTGAAGGATCCAAAAACCAAAGTCTTGCCCTCAACTACGAGGGGAGGTAAGGAACTGCCATCTAGCTCTGCACTTGATTCACCTTCAGTTATGAGTAAGTTTGCGACATCACCTCCTGCTAGAAATCTTAATATGTCGCATGTGCTTGATGATGCTTATGATGCTACTGCTAGAGATGCTATGCTTGATACTATGCCAAGAGATACTATGCTTGATGCTGCTAGAGATGCTATGCCAGATACTGCTTTGCCTGATGATGCTAGAGATGCTATTTTGCCTGATGATGCTATGCTTGATACTGCTAGAGATACTATGTTGCCTGATGTTGCACTAGGGGTATTCCTTGATGCTCATATTGCTAGAGTTACTGCTAATGCTCGTGATGCTTCTGAAACTGCCGATACTATTGAGATAGAACCTGCTTTTGCTCCTGCTAGATCTAGCTCTCCTAGATATGAATTGCCTGATATACCTGAGGGTTACATTATGGAGGGGGAGATAGCTGAGGATTTTCTTGCGTGCAAGATGCCTATGACGCTGAGAAATTACTTCTCAAGTGGAAGGAAAAATCTCTGAAAGCTAGGATGAAATACGACCCGAAGTTTGCCACTTCACCTATCTTTATCACTGATAAGGATTATGAATTCTATGTCGATCCTAAGATAACCTCTCTAGTCGAATCGGATCCTTTCCACGGTTATGAGTCTGAGACGGTCGTAGCCCATCTTACCAAACTACACGATATAGCCACCCTTTTCACGAGTGAGGAGAAGATCCACCACTACTATATCCTTAAGCTGTTTCCTTTCTCTCTAAAGGATGACGCTAAAGCCTGGTTCACTTCTCTTGCTCCTGGATGTGTGAGTAGTCCCCAGGATATGGTCTATTACTTCTGTGAGAAATATTTCCCTGCCCATAAGAAGCAAGTTGCCTTGTAGAAAATATACAACTTTGCTCAACTCAAAGAAGAGAGTCTCCCACAAGCTTGGGGGAGGCTTGTCCAGCTACAGAATGCTTTGCCTGATCACCCTCTTAAGAATAACGAGATACTTGATATCTTCTATAACGGACTTACCGATGCTTCTAGAGACCACCTAGATAGTTGTGCCGGTTGTGTTTTTAGGGAACGAACTGTAGAACAAGCTGAGATTCTACTGAATAACATCTTGATCAACAATAATACTTGCACTATTCCCGAACCACCTCCTAAGCCAACTCCGAAGAAAAGAGGTATTCTATTCCTCAGTCCCGAAGATATGAAAGAAGCCAAGAAATCTATGCAAGAGAAAGGCATTAGATCTGAAGATGTCAAAAATCTACCACCTATCAAAGAGATCCATGGTCTCGATAACCCGATACATGTAGTGGAAGTAAATTCTCTGAGTAGGTTTGATGAGAGTGATATTCCTTTTGATAAACCTGCTAGCCTATGCTTTGATGAATTTGACAACTTTGTTGCCAAACAACAGAGTTTCAATGATTATGTTAGCAGACATTTGGAACAAAGTACTCGTATGCTTAGCCATTTAAGTGCTTGTGTAGACAGAAATTTCAATGATCTGAAGCTTCTGAGTAAACATGCCTCTATGATTACTACTCAGGTAGAACAAGTACTCCAAGCTCACAATGACCTGCTCAATGAATTAAATGACAACTCTGTCAGAGTTATTACTAGAGGAGGCAAAATGACTCTGGAACCTTTGTATCCTGAAGGTCATCCTAAGAGAATTGATCAAGATTCTCAAGGAATTAATGCAGATGCACCCAGTCATCCTAAGGAGAAGAAGAAGGATGATAGAAACCTCCATGTTAGTTCACCAAATACTGTCACACCTGAAGAACCAATGATATTTCTGCGTGTGATGAAGAAACACAATCTGGTGATGAACATGAACCTCGTGACAATGTGGACAACGATGTTCATAATGATGCTCAACCTAGCAATGATGAGGATGTGGAGATTGAACCTACGGTTAATCCCGATAACCCACAACCTAAGAGATACGATAAGAATGACTTCATTGCTTGGAAGCATGGTAAAGAAAGAGAGCCATGGGTTCAGAGACCTATGCCCTTTCCTCCTAAGTGATCCAAGAAAAAGGATGATGAGGATTTTGGGCGCTTTATTGAAATGATAAGACCCGTCTTTCTACAGATAGGGTTAGTTGATATTCTCAAAATGTCTCCGTATGCCAAGTACATGAAAGATATCGTGACCAATAAACGAAAGATACCAGATCTTGAGATCTCCACCATGCTTGCCAATTACACTTTCAAAGGTGGAACTACTAAGAAACTTGGTGATCCCGGAGTGCCCACTATACCTTGCTCCATTAAAGGAAACTACATAAGAACTGCCTTATGTGACCATGGAGCCGGTGTTTGTGTTATGCCGCTCTTTCTTTATCATAGACTTGAACTGGATAAGTTGACACCAACTGAAATCTCTGTGCAAATGGCCGACTAATCAACTGCTTTCCCTGTCGGCATTTGCGAGGATGTGCTTGTTGTGGTTGCTAATACCACTATCTTAACAGACTTTGTTATCTTGGATATTCCCGAGGACGATGCCATGGCGGTCATCCTCGGAAGACCCTTTTTAAACACTTCAGGGGCTGTTATAGATTGCAACAAAGGCAATGTCACTTTCCATGTCAACGGTAATGAGCATACCGTGCACTTTCCGAAGAAACGATAGCAAGTACATTGCATCTATGCTATCTAAAAAACTTCATCGATTCTTATTGGGAGCTTTGAATGCCCTATTCCTCGTGTCAAGATGAAGTATGAATTGCTTGTTGGGGAGATACATATCACCATTGAGGTGACTTAGTGGCTATTCGAAAAATTCTCCGTTCTCTCTTGCGACTTGAGAAAGTTTTGTCATAAGGATTTGATCAACCCCATTGACGGATTTCTTTCGATGACCATGTAATGGATGAACCAAAGAGTCACATACCTCTGTTTTAAGCTTTCACTTTCTTTTGCTTAGAAGAAAAATGATAGGTTTAGTTTAGTTTTTCCTGTTTTCTGTTTTAGCGCCCCGAAGAAAAATACCTCGAAACTAAAAGTTCTCCAATGGTCCTGAAAATCTAGTATGATTTTTTCTGGAATATTTGAAAAATACTGGGACAGAGAGCTGGCCTGGGGGCCACCCCAGTGAGCCGCAAGCCCTGTCACCGTGGGGAGCAAGCTTGTGGGGCCCACAGGGGCCCCCTCCACTCACTCCAGCTCCCATCCTCTTCTTCTTCCTCCAAAAATAATTGTTTCGCAGCTCAAACCTGTGTTCTTGCTCATTTGGCTGTGATTTTTGATCTCCTTGCTCAAAGCATCATTCTCCGAACAATTTTGGGGAAATTACTCCTTGGGAAGTGACTCCTCCATTGGTCCAATTAGTTTTTGCTGTAGTGCTTTATCCTTCGTGTATTCTTGCTACCTTGGTGACCCAGTTCTTGAGCTTGAAATGTTGATTTTAGCTGGTCCCAAGTAGTTTTAGCGCGTGATATGGTCTCTAGGCACTAGTTGGAGTAGTTTCTACAAGGTGTGGTTGGTCTTTATTCACTGTTCTCTTGAACTTCAAAATTTCAGCAAAGAGAAATTATGTTCATGAGGAAGTTTCATGGTGGTTCCTCAAGTAAGAAGGGTCCCCGTCTTTCTTTTTGGGAGCCCGGTCCTTATCAACTAAGGGACGCACCGGTACAACCATGTGAATGGCCTTCCGATGAGTTCATGATCAAATCAGGCTTCAAGGATGAGTTTGATACACTTGTCCGCAATGTCGGGTTAGAAGAATTCCTCTCAGATAAATGCGAACAGTATGCTATGCTCATTGCCTCTTTCGTGCGTAGATTTAAATTTTCAATTGGCCGTGACTCATCCATACTGTTTGACTTGTATGATAAATCTTATGCCATGGATTTGGAGGATTTCAATAGGATTTGAAAAATACCCGATGGGGGTAATCTTAAAGATCGTGCTAAATCTTCGGTTAGATATTTTTTTCTCTAGTATATCTATTGGAGAAACTGGAGACATCACGCAAACTACCATAGGAAGCATTCATTTCCCTGCCTTGCACTACTTTGCCCTCTTCATAGGTAGATGCATTAACGGTAAAATTGAACATTGTCACCTGTGCGCATCCGACCTTACTATCCTTAAGAGCGGAGTTACGGGTGATAAAATCTTCAACATAGGAGCTATTATAGCAAGGAGGCTGAATAAAAATGCTATTGAGGGAGATTTCTTTGGCGGCATCTGTGCCACTCGCATAGCAAATTTCTTGGAGTACCCATCCGCGCAGGAGATCCCCTGCTCCATACAACTTTCCTTGACCGCGTCGCTTTGACACGCTACCAGTTTCTTGAGAGGGATGATGAATCCCTCCTATACCGATTGATATTTAACCGGCAGCGTGTCTTCCATATTACCCTTCCTCCTCCTGCTTTCTTTGACTTTCAGGTAAAACGGCAATACTACATAACCATAGAAGAGGCTGAGGAGTATGAGAGGGAGGCGACGGCTGCTCGTCTTCCTGAGGCAGCTATTCAGGCATTGGCTGCAGCGCTCCCGTATAACCCCGATTATGATTTTGGATTTCGCCAGGACCGTCCTTGGGAGTTAACTAAGCTAGGCCAAAAGCCTAAGCTAGGGGGAGTATGTGTTCTCACCGACCTTACATTCATGCTTATGCTTTTACTTTGTTCGTCGGTGTTTACACTTTGCCACTGTATTATCATGCTAGTTTATTTTTGTTTTCTTGTTTTCTTGTTTTGTGTCCTTTTGAGAAAACCCAAAAAGATTGTCCTTTCTTCTTTTTGCTTGTTGGGAGCTTTCCCGTGTAAATAGTTTTCTTTTTCTTTGGGTCAAGGTAGAAGATATTGGTTACAATGTTTAGTGGCTCTTGCATGCATACCTGTTTAGCTTTCAAAGAGCCATACTACTTTGTCTACTTCTTTGTGTTTGCCTACAGATTTCAGCTTAGTCCAATGCACGAGCACGCTTATTATTATTCACATCATTCGATTGTGCAAGTGAAAGGCAATAATGATGATATATGATGAAGTGACTGAGACTGAAAAAGTTGGTATGAACTCTATCTATTTTGTTTTTGTAAATATGACTAGCTTGTCGTTCCAGATTCAGCTTTGTTGTGAGAGAACCATGTTTGCAATGAAAACTTAGAGATCATAGTTTCTGATGCCATGCTTATTTAGCTAGGAGCTTATAATGGTTTGTCTTGAATGCCAACATAGATTTTGAGATGACTATGATGTAGTATGATAGGATGGTATTCTCCTTTGAATGATTCAAGTGGCTTGACTTGGCGCATGTTCATGCATGTAGTTGAAACAAAATCAACATAGCCTCTATGATGTTCGGGTTCATGGTGATTTATATCCTGTTCATGCTTGCACTCCATGTTAGTCAAACTCATTGCATCTTGATGACCGTTGTCGCTCTCTAGTTGGTCGCTTCCCAGTCTTTTCTAGCCTTCACTTGTGCCAAGCGGAATACTACTTGTGCATCCACTTCCATAAACCCAAAAGTTTTTCCATGAGAGTCCACCATACCTACCTTTTTGCGTTATTTACATGTCGTTCCATGTAAATTTGCATGTGCCATTCTCTAAACCATCAAGAAATAATCTGTTTTGCATGCCCGAACCGCTCATGTGGTGACAGGGGGCTATTGATATCTTCCATGTTAGGCGTTCTATCCTCGACATGTTTTTATTCACTGTCATTCACGAGAAAGGGGCCGGTAATTGGAATGCCTAGTTCAACGCTTAAATCGAAAACATAACTGTAAAACAAGACTCCCCCTGGATTGATGTTATTATGGACGGTACCCGAGGATTCGGCTAGCCGTGGAGTGTGATTGATTGGTGGTGGGGGAGTTAAAACTTTACTTTTCTGTTTGGGAACCGCCTATAGCATCAGTAGCATGGAAGATATTGAAAACTCTTGGTCATTTCGTTGACAATGAAGACATGCCATCCAAAATTATTATCTCTCTTTTCAAAGCTTGAGCTCTGGCACCTTTGCAAATCAATGCTTCCCTCTGCGAAGGGCCTGTCTATTTATTTTCCTGTTGAGTCATCCTCTTCTTTTATAAGCACCAATTAGAGAGCACCTCTGTCATTTTTATGCTTTGCTTTTGATTGATATTGAGTATGACTATGACTGGATGTTTGTTGCTATGAATTACAATGTTTAGTTAGCCTTGATCTTTGAAAGTGCTCTGCATTTATGTTTTGCGGTCTCAGAAAGAGCTAGCGAGATACCACCTATTCATATTGCTTCATGCTTGTGTTGATTGAATTGTTGGTATCTGAAACTCATTACTATTTGCTCGCTAGCTGATTATGCCATTGATATTAGTTTATCGTGAGACCTTTGTGTCACTTGCTTATGTGGTTAACTTGTGATCTTGCTGAAATTATCGTTATGAGTTAGACATAGTTGCAACAACAAGATCGAACAAAGTTTGTCAAAGTTTTTTTTCTTTCTCTCTTAGTTTGTCAACTGAGTTGCTTGAGGACAAACATGGTTTTAAGCTTGGGGGAGTTTGATACGTCTCCATCGTATCTACTTTTCCAAACTCTTTTGCCCTTGTTTTGGACTCCAATTTGCATGATTTCAATGGAACTAACCCGGACTGACGCAGTTTTTAGCAGAATTGACATGGTGTTGTTTTTGTGCAGAAATGAAAGTTCTCGGAACATCCTGAAGATTTAAGGAGAATTTTTGTGGAAAAAATGCAAAATACCTACGCAAAGATCCACCAGAGGGGGTGGGCCAGTGGGCCACAAGCCCTGTTGTCGTGGCCACCCCCTGGCCGCGACAACCAAGCTTGTGGGGCCCACATGGCTCTACCGCCCCCAATCTCAGCTCTATAAATTCACTTTTGCCCAGAAAAAAATCAGAAGAGAAGATTTCGTCACGTTTGCGATACAGAGGCGTCGACACATCCAGTTCTTCATCTGGAGGACACATCTAGAGTCTATTTTGGGCTCCGGAGAGGGGAAATCGTCGCCATCGTCATCATCAACCTTCTTCCCTCTCCAATTCCATGAAGCTCTTCATCATTCGTGGGTATTCTATTCGTAGGCTCGCTGGGCGGTGATTTGTAGGATGAGATCTATCATGTAATCGAGTTAGTTTTGACGGGGATTGATGCCTAGTATCCACTATGTTCTGAGATTGATGTTGCTACTACTTTGCCATGCTTAATGCTTGTCACTAGGGCTCGAGTGCCATGCTTTCAGATCTGAAATTATTATGTTGTCACCAATATATGTGTGTTTTACATCCGATCTTGGAAGTTGCAATTACCTACTATGTGTTATGACCCGGCAACCCCGGAGTGACAATAACCGGAACCACTCCCAGTGATGATCATAGTTTGAGGAGTTCATGTGTTCACCAAGTGCAAATGCGTTGTTCCGGTTCTTTATTAAAAGGAGAACCTTAATATCCTGTAGTATCCTTTTGGACCCCGCTGCCACGGGAGGGATGGACAATAGATGTCATGCAAGTTCTTTTCCCTAAGCACGTATGATTACACACGGAATGCATGCCTACATCACATTGATGAACGGGACCTAGCCACATATCTCTCCGGGTTATAACTGTTGCATGATGAATATCATCCAAACAAATCATGGGCCCATTGCCTACGAGTTTGTCCCACTTCTGATGTTACTTGTTTCGCTCTGCTGCTGTTACTTGTTTTGCATTGCTGCTGTTACTTGTTTTGCTCTGCTGCTGTTACTACTGTCACTTGCTCTGCTGCTACTTGCTACTTGTAAGTGCATCTAGTGCCCCTTAGTGATTTTGGTGGTTTGAATACTTATAGGTTTAGTGATTTTGGTGGTTCTAGTGCATCTAATGTGTTTATAAGTGTACACAGGATCTATAAGTCATTGAGGAGTTTGAGATATTTGAAGAATATCGACCCCTAAAAATATATGTCTTCAGTTGAAGAAATTGGTCTGAAGCTGAAGAAATGAATAATGAGGAATCTGCAATGAAATTGATATTCCTCATGAAGATATTGATATTGAGAAGATCGGTGGTTCCTGAAGAAAATCAGTTTGAAGAAATTGAAGCGTGAAGATTTACGTTTTCTGTTTTACTTTCCTCGCATTTGATGAATAGGAACACCGTACTGTTAAAGGGGGTCAAAGTAACACTATGGAATGTATTTCCTCATGATGCTCAACCCAAGCCAAATCCTACAAAAAGCCTCATGTGAGGAGCATGAGTGACATGAGGACTCTCACAGTTGAGGGTCCCGACCGTTTTGATAAGCCACGCCAAGTCACTAATCTTATCCACTCCAACGGTCATATTATTTAAGGGCATTAATGTCAAATCATGTCGGGATGCTCCCAGGCTATAAATAGCCGCCCCGCACAACCACTAGCTGGTTGGCTGCTCCGTTAGAAACTGACACTTGTCATAAGAGCAACCCAAATTCCTCAGACCCTACGAGAGTAAATCATCAGTGAGGAAATACACCACCCACTGAAACCACAAACCAAACCTAGTGATTGAGCATCACTGAAGAAGTTGTTCCCGTGTGGGACTGAAGCCTTTTACCTTTGAGGACTGTGCATCCTCCAGACGGTTAGGCGTCATGGTCTAGAGCAATCCAGCAGTCAATTGTGGATCGCCGGGTGACCGAGTTTGTGAGGGTTTGGAAGTCTGCCCTGAAGACTTACCACGAGTGTTGGGCGAGGACTGTGTGTCCTTAGCTCAAGGAGAATACGGTAGGGACTGTGTGTCCCGGGACTGGGTGTCCTTTGGTTTAAATACCAAGCCTCTCCAAACCAGATGTACAACTGTCACAGCAGTTGGAACTGGGTCATCAACAACAGTCTTCACCAAGAACCGGGTTCTAATTCCTCAACTCTTTACATTCTCTGTATTATGTGTTGATGACATTCACTGTGACTGTTTGAAGAATTTGCTGAAAACTTTCTCTGAATTTCCTCAACCCCAAATTCTTCACTTGAGTTAATCATCATCTGTATTCTGCGTGCCTGCTTACTGTGCAATCTGTTTTCATAATCTTCACTCTGTAATACTGCTGTTGTGAACGATTGCACGACTGATCATTAACTGTTTCCGTTGTAAGTTAGTCATCAGTGAGGAATTTCCTCAATAGGAATTTCCTCAGTGATGAAATTCTAAAGATCTCCTATTCACCCCCCTCTAGTCGATATAACGCACTTTCAATTGGTATCAGAGCAAGGTACTCCCTTGTTCTGTGTGATTTTGGTTTAACCACCTGGAGTTTTAGTTATGTCGACTGCAGGCATCTTTAAGGTGACTGCAGCATGTCCTACCTACGAGGGAAAGAATTTTCCCTTCTGGAAGAACAAAATGCAAATGCATCTACAAGCTATAGACAATGATCTCTGGTATATTGTGGAAAATGGTGTCCCCATCATTTCTGCTAGTGTCACTGCAGCTGATGTGAAGAAATTCAAGCAACTCGATTCTCAAGCGAAGAACATCATCTATGGTCATCTGAGCCCTGGCCAGTTTGGAAGAGTAAGTGCCTTAGGCTCTGCAACACTGATCTGGGAGAGACTGTGCAAGGTAAATGAAGGAGTATCAACCCAACGCGACTCTCGTGTTGATATTCTTCACAATCTCTTCAATCACTTCAAGAGACATGACAATGAAAGCTGCCAAGACACCTTTGATCGCCTCACTGACATATCAAATGAACTGCAAGCACTGGGAGCTCGAGACATCACTGATCACGAAGTTGTGAAGAAACTGCTGAGATCTTTGGATTCTTCATTTGACACTTTAGTTCTGATGATTCAAGAAAGACCAGACTACAAGATGCTAGATCCAGCTGATATCCTCGAAAGGCTAAATACTCATGAATTCCAGCTAGAAGAAAAGAGAGATCTATATGGAAAAAGCTATTCCAGACCACGTGCACTGAAGGCAAGAGCAATTTCCTCATCTGAAGAAGAAGACACAGATGACAGCAGTTGTGACCCTGAAGAATTTGGTCAGGAACTTGCAATGCTTGTGAGGAAATTCCAGAGATTTACACGACGAGGCGAGTTCGGTAAATCATCAAGAAGAGACATGAGGAAATCAGAATCTGCATCTGAGGACTACAAGAAACGGACCTGTCACAAGTGCAAAAATCAGGTCATTACATTGGTGATTGTCCTCGCTGGGGAAAGGAATCAAAGAAGAAGAAATACAAGGATGACAATTCTGATGACTCAAGGAAAAAGAAGAAGCATGTCATTGGCATCGAATCAGTCAAATTCCTCAAGGATCATCTCTGTGGTGCTTGTGAATCTGGGAAAATGACCAGATCCAAGCATCCCTCCAAAACCATCATGACCACTGCACGTCCATTTGAATTGCTTCATATGGATTTATTTGGACCTACTCACTATGCAACACTAACCAATACAGCATCTCTATATGGCTTTGTCATAGTTGATGATTATTCCAGATACACTTGGGTGCATATTATAGTGTATAAAACTGAAGTGCAGGAAATCTTCAAACGATTTTCTTCAAGGGCCTCGACAAACTTCGGCATCAAGATCAAACATATCAGGAGTGATAATGGAACCGAGTTCAAAAACACTGGTCTTGATGATTATCTTGTTGAACTTGGTATTACTCACGAATTGTGTGCTCCTTATACTCCTCAGCAGAATGGTGTCGTCGAAAGAAAGAACAAGACTCTGGTTGAAATGGCATGAACTATGCTTGAAGAATATCAGACTCCTCATCGCTTCTGGCCTGAACCAATCAACACTGCATGTCATATCATCAACAGGGTATATCTTCACAAATTCCTCAAGAAAACCTCATATGAACTCCTCACTGACAAGAAACCCAATGTAAGTTATTTCAAAGTCTTCGGTGCAAAATGCTGGATTAGAGATCCTCATCATAGCTCAAAATTTGCACCTAAGGCACATGAAGGTTTTATGCTCGGTTATGGAAAGGACTCGCACACCTACAGAGTCTTCAACAACTATCACAACAAAGTTGTTGAGACTGTAGATGTGCGGTTCGATGAAACTAATGGCTCGCAAAGAGAGCAATTGCCTTCTGATCCAGATAAGCTGTCTCCTGAGGAAGCAATTAAGCTTAAGCCTACTAAAGACATTGTCCCCATTGAGGAAATTGGTGAAGAAACGATCCCCATCGCAGTTGAAAACCAAGAAGATGCTCCTGAGGAAATTGCAACAGCACCACTTCCTCAGCCCAGACAAAATCCTCAACCAGCTCATCCGAGGATTGCAAATGAAGTTGAACTTGACAAAATCCTCAACGACATCAACGCGCCAGGTCCTCTCACTCGCTCAAAAGCTTCACACTTAGTTAACTTTTGTGGGCATTTTTCTTTTGTATCTATCACAGAACCCTCAAAAGTAGCTGAGGCTTTTCTGGAACCGGAGTGGATCCAAGCCATGCAAGACGAACTTCTTCAATTCAAACGACCAGATCCTCGCAAGCATAACATCATCGGCACCAAGTGGATTTTCCGAAACAAGAAAGATGACGACGGTCAAGTGGTGAGGAACAAGGCACGACTTGTAGCCCAAGGCTACACCCAGGTTGAAGGAATAGATTTCAATGAAACTTTTGCACCTGTTGCTAGACTTGAAGCTATTCGAATTCTTCTTGCTTATGCTAATCATCATAACATCATCTTATATCAAATGGATTTGAAAAGTGCATTCCTCAATGGTAAGCTTGAGGAAGAAGTATATGTTGCTCAGCCCCCAGGTTTCGAGGATCCAAAGAATCCAGACAAAGTCTTCAGACTCAAAAAGGCTCTGTATGGCCTCAAGCAAGCCCCTCGGGCATGGTATGATACATTGAAGGAATTCCTCATGAAGAAAGGCTTCAAACCTGGTTCACTCGATCCAACTCTTTTCACAAAATCTTATGATAATGAGCTGTTTGTATGTCAAATATATGTTGATGACATCATATTTGGTTGTACTGACAAAAGATACAGTGATGAATTTGCCTATATGATGAGTGAAGAATATCAGATGTCCATGATGGGGGAGCTGAAATTCTTCTTAGGTCTTCAAATTCGTCAACAAAACAATGGAATCTTCATATCACAGGAGAAATATCTCAAGGATGTTCTGAGGAAATTCGACATGCATGAATGGAAAGGTGCCAAGACTCCAATGCCTACCAACGGTCACCTCGGCACTGATGAAATTGGTAAAGATTTCGATCAGCAGTTATACTGTTCTATGATTGGCTCTTTATTGTATCTATGTGCATCTAGGCCAGACATAATGCTTAGTGTTTGCATGTGTGCACGTTTTCAAGCAAAACCGAAGGAATCACACCATAAGGCTGTGAAACATATTCTTCGATACTTAGCTCACACACCAACACTAGGATTATGGTATCCCAAGGGCTCCAATCTTCATCTGGTAGGGTATTCTAATTCAGACTATGCTGGTGACCGTGTGGATCGCAAGTAAACATCTGGCACATGCCATTTCCTCGGAAGATCACTAGTTTGATGGTCCTCAAAGAAGCAGAACCACGTATCACTCTCCACTGCCGAAGCTGAGTACATTGCTGCTGGTTCTTGCTGTGCTCAATTGCTATGGATGAAGCAAACCCTCAAGGACTACGGCATCAACATGAAGAATGTGCCTCTCTACTGTGACAATGAGAGTGCTATCAAGATTGCCTACAACCCAGTGCAGCACTCGAAGACCAAGCACATCCAGATTCGTCATCATTTTCTTCGGGACCATGTCCTCAAGGGCAATATCCTCATCGACCATGTGAAGACTGATGATCAACTGGCTGATATCTTCACTAAGCCCTTGGATGAGAAAAGGTTTTGCAAGTTGCGGTGTGAGCTAAATATCTTAGAGTCTTCAAATGTTTTGTAAAAACATGCACACATCCTAACACTTATGAAAAGTTGATGACTTAGATGTGCAACACATGATGAAACGATTTTCTTCAACCAATGAAGAAAGTCACTCTGAATGTGAAGAAATTAACGAAGAAATTGATTCTCAGGGCCCTACGACAATTGTACGCGGCGTGTGTAATCAACATTCTTATATGGTGGGTAACGCCACCGCCCAATGTGAAATTCCTCAAGTTGATTTTCTTCAAATGATCAATTTCCTCACAATACATTTTTCTTCAAAACAGTTGTTCTTCATTGTGATGATCTATTGCAAGATCTTCAAAACACTTGATGACTTTCATTTGACTAGGTAGACTGTGATTTCTAGTCCTCAACAGCATTCACTTATTGCTATTTCTTCAAGTTGATGTTTCTGCTAAGTGAATGTGATCGGACCCTACTTTCCCTCTATGCTATACTTATCCAGTCTATTCAATTCTTCATATGCGTTCTACTTGAAACTTTGTTCAAAATCCTCACTGCATCCTTGTCAGCTGATGATTTGGTAACAAAAATCCTCAAATCTTCAAAAATTGTTTTCTCCAAGGGAACAGTAACTGAACCCCCACTTCCCACGATCGGATAACCACGATCTCCACTATCTCCACCGCATCGTACGGGAGCTACACGTGTTCTGCGGAGACGTAGAGGCAAGGGCTATTCGGTCTGAAACTTTCGCGCCAAACAGTAACTTTCGGGCTATAAATATGTCCTTATCCCCCTCGGTATCATCTTCTTCGCCTCATCGCTCTCCTGCCACAGCACACCGAACCCTAGCGCCACCGCTGGTAGTCTTGTCGCCGGCAAGGAAGAGCTTCACTGCCTCAACCTTCTCGCCGCCAGGATCACGCCGGAGTCGGAACATCTACGTCCGCCGCCGCCGTAGACGTCCTCTGCTGCCAAGTTAGAGTGCATTGGACACTTGACCGAAGAGCCTCTCCAATGCCACCTTTTTGTGTTCTTCGTTCGCACCTTCCAGAGTAAATATATTCCATTTTTACAGCAGATTAGATCTGAAAATTTACCTCTCCCATGTGAAATCTGTTTTTCCTCAAGATACGATATGCACATGATTCCTCAAACACTATCCATCACCACAATCATTGATGAACTAGCTAAGCATCTAAGATTTTCACGAGATTCCTCAATTGTGTGAATTTTCGGATCTGTACAACTCTGGAACCCAAGAACAGTATGCTTAAGCAAATTCCTCAACCACTGGTTATATTCCTCAAACTGTCAAACTTTTTCATTTTCTTCAAATCGGAGAACGCATATGACCTCTCCAAATTCCTCGCAACTATACTCTGTTCACAGGTACACACATGTCAGCTGATGAATCTCTCGGTTCTCATCACATTAACTCATTTGCAGCGTTTCTGGAAGAAACTCTTCAAGGCTCATCAGAATCTTCCAGAGTTCAAAATCATCAGCAAATTCCTCGTCTGAAGAAAATGGAGGAAGAAAGGAAACAGAAGGGAGGAAAGAAACTGGAGCAGAACACAGCTGTTGATATTCCTGATGACATATACATGGACTATTGCACACCTGATGATGAACCGGACACAATGCCTAAAAGAAAGATTAGGCTGCAGAAAATTGAACGCAGATGGGCAAAGGAGTGGAAGGAGTACAGGTTTGTGACCCCAAAATATGCGAAGAAATTTGCTTTGAAGCCTCCTGGCAGAAGGGCTCCACTTGAGGATCATCAAGTAGCTCATCCCTCAAGTCTTATGACACTTGATGACTACCCAGATGAAAAAGAAAGGCATCTGGCCAAGCTCAAGAAGCAAGCCGAAACCGCTGTGAAGAAATTTCATGAATCCTCAGCTGCTGCCTTCGGTGCTGCTCTTTCCTCAGCAGCAGAAACTTCAGGCTCAGAGATTCCTCAAAAGCAGTCTGCGCCATCAAAGCCAAAGGCTCCAAAGCCTCAAGATAAGTCTGGACAGGCTTCTGTCACAAAACCCTCAGCTCTAAAACCCTCAGCTCCAAAACCCTCGGTTCCAAAACCGTCAACTCCAAAACCATCAGCGCCAAAACCCTCAGCACCTATCTCATCTACACCAAAGTCCTCAGCTCCACCTCCAAAGCCAGTACAGAAGAAAGTCGTGAAGACTACGACTGCCAGCTCCAGCTCCTCACTCCCAGCTGCAACTAGCTCGGAGACGAAGTCTTCAACTCCCCTTGTGAAGACTTTGACAACTACTGAACCTGCACCTCTGCCCAGCCCCAGCAAAATCATCGTAGTCCCGTTTGCATCAGAGGGAAGTGATGACTATGATGATGAAACTTTGCAAGCCATCATCAGAAACAAGCAAGAACAGGTAGCACAAGCATCAGGTAGTGCTATTCCTCTGGCCATGGACCCCAAGGTCGTCCTCGACTTCATCAATGTGTGGTATGAAGACCCAAACACACCCATTGATGATTTGAAACTTCCTCCTGGCGTCAGCCACATGGTGGCTACCTTCATAAATGAAGCCAAGTGGAAGGAACAGAAGGCCAAGCAGGCAAAGATTGCAAAGGTCGGAAAGGAGAAATTCCTCAGGCAAAATGTCCTCAAGCTGACGCCTGAAGCATTGGTGTCAACCCAGGCAAAGCTTCAAGTCTTGACTGACAAGTGTGAGAAACTGTCAGACCGCACAAGCATCAAACGCAATTTCATCAAGCTAGCCACTAGTGATGTTGATGACTACAACAAGCGACACCCACAACCAGCACCAACTCCTCAGCCCCTGGTTGAACAGCCAGAAGATGCATCTCCTGATGAGGAGGAAATTCCTCAAAGTGAGGAATAACACCAAGAGCGCCGAGCTGATGAGCCGGCCATTGAAGAAATCATCACGAAGACCACCACAGATGAAACTGCAACCCATGATGCAACTGCTACTGATCGAGCTGCTTCACCAAAGCAGGCTGATGACTCTGTTCCAGCTAGTTCCTCACTGCCAGCTGAAGAATCTGTCGAGAAAACACCTTCACCAAAAGCTTCAAAGGTGAAGAAGTTAATCCCGTCTGCATCAGATGCGAAAAAAACAAGAGCTGCTGAGAAGGAAGCGAAGAAGAGAAAAGCTTCCTCAGCAGAAGAAAACATTGAGGCAAAACGCCTCAAGGAAACTGAAGAATCTGCCCCTCTGGACCCGGTGCCTCTAAATGTTGCACCTTCATATGAAATGGTCGTCATTGGTGACCAAACTACAAGGGCAGATGAGGAAATGAAGGATGCTGCCTCTGAGGAGCATACTGATGAGGAAATACAGATTGATGACAGTCCTCAACCTCATATTCCTCAGAAAAAGACTACTCAAGCTTCAGCTGCAGTAGCTGATGAATCTGCTTCTGCCACAAAGTCAGCTGATGAAAAACAAGCTAAAGAATATGTCCAGTCTGAGCAGGCTCCTCCCACTGAACAGGCTGACCAAACTCCTCAAGCTGAGGAGGAAGAAGAAATTCCTCAGCCTGAAGCTCAGCCAGAGCAAGAAACACCAGCTGATGAAATTCCTCAACATGAGGACACTGCTGAAGAAAATGTTCCCGCCCCTGACAATGAATTCATTGTGCTCAACCCAGAGACTGCCATGGTTGTTTCCCCACCCATTCCTCAGCACACGATCCAGCCAGTTCAGCGCCAGCCATTCTCGAAGCGGCCCAAGTTTCAGAAAGAAAATTTCTTTGAGGAACGCATGTATTTCATCGGAGAGAATCCTTATGACAAGCCTCAAATGAGGCATCTGAAGTTTTGGACAAGGACTCAGATGAACTACTATGCTTCTGTGCTCTGTGGACGCACCAAGATATTCCAGCACACGCACATTCCTCATGATGAACTTGAAGAAATTCCCTACATGGAACCAGTCCTCAGTGTACTCCATGATGCAGGTTTGCTCCCTATGTGCTCCGACATATCAGATTGGAATAGTGAGCTTATTCTTCAGTTCTATGCAACTCTGCACATCTCGGGCAATGCTGATGACATCAACACTTGGGTGTTCGACTGGATGACCCAAAACACTCACTACAAGGCTCCAGCGTCTGAACTCCTCAGAGAACTGCCCGTACCAATTCCTTCAGAAGGGGCAGTGAAGCTTTATGGTGAGCGTGAGCTACCAAATGGAATGATGGAAGTCCTCATGAAGCCTTTGGCTGCAGGAAAGCCCTCAAGAACCACATTCCTCGTCCATGAGCTCAAGTACACACCCCGGTCTGTCTACCGCATTCTCTGCAGTGTGCTCGCGCCCATCAAAGGCCATGACGATGAAGAAGATGTCGTCGGCCTCATGAAGAATATCCTCTTCAACATCATTCACGGTATCCCCATGAATATCCATGATTTCTTCTTAAGGACTTTGGCAGACAATGCAATGTGCCCCTATGATCACAAAATTTATGCACCATGGATCATGAGATTCCTCAGGACAAGGACAGGCATCAATTTCCACGCAGATTTCCAGAACCACGTTGGTTATATGCCTCCTATCCGGGTCAACAAGAAGACTTTCGAGCCCATTGAGGGAAAAGGAAAGTCTGTGATTGATGAAGGCAGCAGGCCTCTTGATGGTCAATTTAAAGAGCCAGATGCATATTCCTCATGGGACGATACTGAGACTCGTCCACCAAGCCCTGTTCCTCCTTGCGTGCTAAACACCAGAGAGCTTCTCCTCAGTCTTCATCAGAAGGTGGATCACAACCACAAATGGGTCAAACGCCAGTTTGGTGCCATTGTGAAAACCCTCACTGAGACACAGAACTCTGTGAAACTTAATCATCACTATCTGCATGAGGTTTTTGATCGCACCTGGGCTACCCTTGCCCATCTGAAGACCCAGACTGAGCTTGAAGAATTGAACTTTGAGCAGGACTTTGACTGGTCGTGGACTCCCAAGAAGAAGTTCAGGCCCATTCCAGTGCCAGATCTTGAAGACATCTCCTTCTCGTCCTTCCGCACTGCCGAATCCGATGAGGAACAACTCGACACCGCAACAGGCCCAAGGAAGAAGACTACACCCAAGAAGCGCCAAGGATCTTCATCAACCGCCAAGAAATGAAGTCTTCACGGGCGTTAGTCCTCAGTTTGTCCCTTTTTGTCACTTGATGACAAAGGGGGAGAAACTTGAGAGTTAGTCTTCAAACGGGAGTTATTTTTGGGGCTTATGAACTATATTTAAGTTACAAACTCTTGGCTCTTCTGAAGTTTTTATGTAATGAGTTGTAACTTAAGCCCGATGGAACTCTGACGCTTTTTGAACGTTTTTCTTCGCATGCTTATTCCTCAAATTTCTAATGCACGCATGCTGGAATTCGTCAGATACCATTTGCCATCATGCATCTTCATTTTCTTCATATGATATGTTATATGTATGCATGATTTACAAGATTCAGGGGGAGATCTCCATGATATATATCATCAATGTGCATATGCCATAAAAGCAAAATCCTCAAGGTATGCACATCTTCAGGGGGAGTCTCTGTGAATCTTGTCTTCAAATTCCTCAATTAAGTATTTACACTTCACATTTTTATTCCCTGTTGAAGACTTAACCTAATTGTCATCAACCACCAAAAAGGGGGAGATTGTAAGTGCATCTAGTGCCCCTTAGTGATTTTGGTGGTTTGAAGACTTATAGGTTAAGTATCTAATGTGTCTATAAGTGTACACAGGATCTATAAGTCACTGAGGAGTTTGAGATATTTGAAGAATATCGACCCCTAAAAATATATGTCTTTAGTTGAAGAAATTGGTTTGAAGCTGAAGAAATGAATAATGAGGAATCTGCAATGAAATTGATATTCCTCATGAAGATATTGATATTGAGAAGATCGGTGGTTCCTGAAGAAAATCAGTTTGAAGAAATTGAAGCGTGAAGATTTACGTTTTCTGTTTTACTTTCCTCGCATTTGATGAATAGGAACACCGTACTGTTAAAGGGGGGGGTCAAAGTAACACTATGGAATGGATTTCCTCATGATGCTCAACCCAAGCCAAATCCTACCAAAAGCCTCAAGTGAGGAATATAAGTGACATGAGGACTCTCACAGTTGAGGGTCCCGACCGTTTCGATAAGCCACGCCAAGTCACTGATCTTATCCACTTCAACGGTCATATTATTTAAGGGCATTAATGTCAAATCATGTCGGGATGCTCCCAGGCTATAAATAGCCGCCCCCCACAACCACTAGCTGGTTGGCTGCTCCGTTAGAAACGGACACTTGTCATAAGAGCAACCCAAATTCCTCAGAGCCTACGACAGTAAATCATCAGTGAGGAAATACACCACCCACTGAAACCACAAACCAAACCTAGTGATTGAGCATCACTGAAGAAGTTGTTCCTTTGTGGGACTGAAGCCTTTTACCTTTGAGGACTGTGCATCCTCCAGACGGTTAGGCATCATGGTCTAGAGCAATCCAGCAGTCAATTGTGGATCGCAGGGTGACCGAGTTTGTGAGGGTTTGGAAGTCTGCCCTGAAGACTTACCACGAGTGTTGGGCGAAGACTGTGTGTCCTTGGCTCAAGGAGAATACGGTAGGGACTGTGTGTCCCGGGACTGGGTGTCCTTTGGTTTAAATACCAAGCCGCTCCAAACCAGATGTACAACTGTCACAGCAGTTGGAACTGGGTCATCAACAACAGTCTTCACAAAGAACCGGGTTCTAATTCCTCAACTCTTTACATTCTCTGTATTATGTGTTGATGACATTCACTGTGACTGTTTGAAGAATTTGCTGAAGACTTTCTCTAAATTTCCTCAACCCCAAATTCTTCACTTGAGTTAATCATCATCTGTATTCTGCGTGCCTGCTTACTGTGCAATCTGTTTTCATAATCTTCACTCTGTAATACTGCTGTTGTGAACGATTGCACGATTGATCCTTAATTCTTTCCGCTGTAAGTTAGTCATCAGTGAGGAATTTCCTCAAAAGGAATTTCCTCAGTGATGAAATTCTAAAAATGTCCTATTCACCCCCCCCTCTAGTCGATGTAACACACTTTCACTACTGTTGCCACTTGCTACCGCTGTCACTACTGTTGTTCCTTGCCACTGCTGCTACCTGCTACAATTTTGATTCCTTAGTCGTTGACGGGAACAGACAATTTCCGTCAACAGGCAACTTCTGGCGCCATTGGTACAATCGTTAGGAATAGTTTGCCGTCAACAGATCATTTCCGACACCGTTGTTATCATACTACTTTGCTGCTGACACTTTGCTTGCAGATACTAATCTTTCAGGTGTGGTTGAGTCTGACACATTCAGCTGCTAATACTTGAGAGTATCCTCTCACCTCCTATTGGCGTATCAACAAATTTGGGTCGAATACCCTACCCTCAAAAACTGCCTCGATCCCACGCGCTGGTGGGCCGCCAAGAACATTCTTCTAGTTTCGTTGCCGGGGAGTGCTAGCAGCATTCTTCTGGTGCCGTTGCAGGGGAAGGTCTGTTGTCACAGAGTCACTACTGCGCGAGCCATTGATCTACGACATAAAAAATTCAAACAGTACTTAGACTATGTTCAAGATAATTTAGTTTAGTTATCATATTACTAATAAACTCCCACTCAAATGGATATCCCTCTAGTGCTTCGAGTGTCACATGATCCAAATTCACTAACTCAAGTCCGATCATCACGTGAGTTAAGTTAGCTTCAATGGTGAACATCTCCATGTTGATAATATCCACTATATGACTCATGTTCGACCTTTCGGTATCTTGTGTTCCGAGGCCATGTCTGTACATGCTAGGCTCATAACCGAGTGTTCCATGTGTGCAACTGTTTTGCACCCGTTGTATGTGAACTTGGAGTCTATCACACCCGATCATCACGTGTTGTCTCGAAACGACGAATTGTCGCAACGGTGCACACTCGAGGAGTGTGGGTGCACTAAATACTGCCTGTAACAACTCGATTCCGATAAGCTCGGTGCCTGCGAGTCTGCGCACCGCTTTGGGCATGGCCCAACAACGCTTCGCAAGCGTGTGTGGCCCAGGCCCGGGGGCACCTGTCGGTGCACTAATGACTGGGGTCTCCAGTGCTCCTGACTTGTGCACAGACATCGGCAGTTCCGCCGCAGTGGCAAGGCGCGTCACTGGGGCTTAGGGCGAAAGCAAGACTCAGAAACCACCAAGTGCAGATTGCAAGCCCCGCAAGCACTCGCTTGCTGGGAAGGAAGAAGAGACCCCGGCAGGAACTCCCTGTCGGGGAGATAGACAATGCCATGGAAAGACCCTCCCGCCGAGGAAGAAAGATTGAGCCCCGGCAAGCCACCCTTGCTGGGAAGGCTGACAAGGCCTCGACAGGCCATCACGTCCCTGCCGAGAGGAACAGGAAGAGCCCTGGCAAGGTAACCCTATCGGGAAGAAAGAGAAAGGCTCGAGGAGAGGCACGGGCCCAGGGTGCCCTCGCGACCTGCGAACGCCTCCAGTGATGAGCACGCCACCGATGATGCATGCGTACGCATTCGCTCGTACGCCAGCGCAACGCCCTAGAGTTGGCACGTGTGGGTACGTGTCCACCCCCCCTCATCAGGTCACGGAAGTCTGTCGAAGCATTTATTGCACCGCTGACAAGGCAGTAACACTGTAACTATCGGTCGGTGCTGTTTCACCCGTGAACCCACCGTTCACCCACTGAGCCACTGTGGTGACCCCTTTGCCTATAAAAGGAGGCCCGAGGCTCAGTAGTAAGGGCGTTTGGCTCTTTGGCGAATCGAAAGGCTCTAAAAAGGGACAGATCTACAGTAACCCAAAACGAATAACTAAATGCTTGCATGAGTAGGGTTTTACGGACCACGCGGCCCGAACCTGGGTAAAAAGATCTTGTCGGGACCTCACTGTTGGTTCTGCTCTTGCCGCGGTCCCTCTCCCCGCCAAACCAACAAAAAAGGGGACCGTTGAGGCCCCCTTAGATGTCAATCCTTCATCGACAGGGAGAACACAATTTTATCTTGAAATTTTAGTGAGGGGTCACCTATAATGCTACCATGGTCCTAAGCAAAATAAGGTGTATTAAAGGATTAACATCACAGGCAAATCATAGGTGACATGATATGGCCATGAACTTGTGCTTCTTGATCTCCATCATCAAAGCACTGGCATGATCTCCATCGTCACCGGCGCCACACCATGATCTCCATCATTGTGCTGCCATCGAGTTTGTCGTGCTAACTATGATATTACTACTAAAGCTACTGACTAGCGATAAATGAAAGCATCACCAAGTGCAAAATAATTAAAGACAACCCTATGGCTCCTGCCGGTTTCCGTAGCATCGACGTGGAAGTCGATATTTAACTATTACAACATGATCATCTCATACATCAAACATACCATATCATGTCTTTGGCCATATCACATCACAACATACCTTGCAAAAATAGGTTAGACATCCTTTAATTTATTGTTGCAACTTTTACGTGACTGCTATAGGTATCTAGTATCATCGCATCTTACTTACGCAAAACCACAACGGTGATATGCAAGTTGCTATTTAACCTTCTCCAAGGACCGCCTCAGTCAAATCCGATTCAAGTAAAGTTGGAGAAACAAACACCCGCCAGTCATCTTTATGTAACAAGTTGCATGTTAGTGAATGAAACCGGTCTCTCGTAAGCGTAAGAATAATGTTGGTTCGGGCTCCTTCATCCAACTATACCGCCAAATCAAGAAAATACAAACGAGTGAAGAAAATTGAACATCAACGCCCACAAACTCCTTTGTGTTCTACTCAAGATATCATCTACGCATAGACCTAGCTCATGATGCCACTGTTGGGGGATGTTGCATCGGAAACAAAAAAATCCTACGCACACGCAAGACCTATCCATGGTGATGATCATCTACAAGAGGGTAGATCGGGTCCACGTACCCTTGTAGATCGCTAAGCGGGAAGCGTTATGAAACGCGGTTGATGAAATCAAACATCTTAGCAATCAAAATTGCAAGTCATCCTATGAACTTCGTCCCGCCTTATTGATCAAGGAAGAGGGGCGAAGAGGTAGATCAGTTCTCCGGTAGCATGACAGTGTGGTGGTGGTAGTGGTGAACTAATCTAGCAGGGCTTCCCCAAGCTATGCCGGACTAATCTAGATGAGGGAGACGATGTATGGAGGAGAGGGCAGCATGTGGCTTTTCTTGGTGTAGTTTTCCCTCAAAACCTCCACTATATACGGGAGGAATAGGAGGGAGCGATGCCTTGCCTCCTACTCCAAGGACAAGGGTTCGGCCAAGCCAAGGGAGGAGAAACCTCCTCCAATTCGGTTTGGTGGAGGACTCCCTTCCTACTTGGCCACCTCCTTCCTTTTTTTCTTTTCCTTTTTTTTGCACCTTGTCCAAAAATAGATTTATTGGGCTGGCCGCAACAGCCCACTAGGGGCTGGTGCGCCACCTCTAGGCCTATTAGGTCCTCTCCCGGGTGGGTGGCCCCTCCCAGTAAAACCCCGGAACCCATTCGTCACTCCGGGTACTTTACCGGTAATGCCTGAAATCTTTCCAGAACCCAAACGCAACTTTCCTATATATCAATCTTTACCTCCAGACCATTCCGGAGCTCCTCATGATCTCCTGGATCTCATCCGGGACACCGAAGAACATTTGGTCAGCAACATACATAACTCAATAATACTAAAACGTCACCGAAGCTTAAGTGTGCACACCCTCCGGTTTCGAGAACTATTGTAAGTGCATCTTGTTCCCTTAGTAATTTTAGTGGTTTGAAGACTTATAGGTTAACATGCTAATATGTTTGTAAGTGTACACATGCTCTATAAGTCTCTCAGGAGTTTGAGTTATACGATGAATATTGACCCCTAAAATTGTATGTCTTCGGCTGAAGACTTTGGTCTTGCCTTAAAGACTTTGATCGCGAAGAAATTGTGATGAAATTGATATTCCTCATGAATATATTGAAGACAAGGAACTCGGTGTGTCTTCAAGGAAAATACTCTGAAGACTTTAAAGCGTGAAGACTTACTCTTTCGGTTTCATTTTCTTCACTCTTGAGTCATAGGAACACCGTACTATTAAAGGGGCGCGAGGTAATACTACGGAATATATGTCCTCATGATGCTCAACCCAAGCCTAAACCTACCAAATCCTCGAAGTCAGGAATATGAGAGACATGAGGAATTTCACAGTTGAAAGTTACGACCGTTGCCGCGACACACGCCACCTCACTGATCTCATCCACCCAATGGTCACATTATTTAAGGGCATTTATGTCAAATCATGTTGGGATGCTCCCAAGCTATAAATAGCTGCCCCCACAACCACTAGCTGGTTGGGTGCTCTGAGAGAAACTGACACTTGTTATTTAGAGCAACCAAAATTCCTCAGAGTCTTCGAGAGAAAATCATTAAGTGATGAAATACCCCAAACACCGAACCCCAAACCAAAACCAAGTGATTGAGCATGACTGAAGAATTTGTTCCTGTGTGGAACTGAAGCCTTTTACCTTTGAGGACTGTGCATACTCCAGATGGTTAGGCGTCATGGTCTAGAGCTGTTGGAATTATGCCCTAGAGGCAATAATAAATATAGTTGTTATTATAATTCCTGTATCAAGATAATCGTCTATTATCCATGCTATAATTGTATTGAATGAAGACTCATTTACATGTGTGGATACATAGACAAGACACTGTCCCTAGCAAGCCTCTAGTTGGCTAGCCAGTTGATCAAAGATGGTCAGTGTCTTCTGATTATGAACGAGGTGTTGTTGCTTGATAACTGGATCACGTCATTAGGAGAATCACGTGATGGACTAGACCCAAACTAATAGACGTAGCATGTTGATCGTGTCATTTTGTTGCTACTGTTTTCTGCGTGTCAACTATTTGTTCCTATGACCATGAGATCATATAACTCACTAACACCGGAGGAATACTTTGTGTGTATCAAACGTCGCAATGTAACTGGGTGACTATAAAGATGCTCTACAGGTATCTCCGAAGGTGTTCGTTGAGTTAGTATGGATCAAGACTGGGATTTGTCACTCCGTGTGACGGAGAGGTATCTCGGGGCCCATTCGGTAATACAACATCACACACAAGCCTTGCAAGCAATGTAACTTTGTGTAAGTTGCGGGATCTTGTATTACGGAACGAGTAAAGAGACTTGCCGGTAAACGAGATTGAAATAGGTATGCGGATACTGACGATCGAATCGAGGGCAAGTAACATACCGAAGGACAAAGGGAATGACATACGGGATTATATGAATCCTTGGCACTGAGGTTCAAACGATAAGATTTTCGTAGAATATGTAGGATCCGATGTGGGCATCCAGGTCCCGCTATTGGATATTGACCGAGGAGTCTCTCGGGTCATGTCTACATTGTTCTCGAACCCGTAGGGTCTGCACACTTAAGGTTCGACGTTGTTTTATGCGTATTTGAGTTATATGGTTGGTTACCGAATGTTGTTCGGAGTCCCGGATGAGATCAGGATGTCAAGGGTTTCCGGAATGGTCCGGAAACGAAGATTGATATATAGGATGACCTCATTTGATTACCGGAAGGTTTTCGGAGTTACCGGCAATGTACCGGGAATGACGAATGGGTTCCGGGAGTTCACCGGGGGGGCAACCCACCCCGGGGAAGCCCATAGGCCTTGAGGGTGGCGCATCAGCCCTTAGTGGGCTGGTGGGACAGCCCAAAAGGGCCCTATGTGCATTGGACGAAAAATCAAAGAGAAAAGAAAAAAAAAGGAGGAGGTGGGAAAGGAAAGAAGGACTCCACCCACCAAACCAAGTAGGATTCGGTTTGGGGTGGAGTCCTTCCCCCCTTTTGCTCGGCCGACCCCCTTGGGGCTCCTTGAGACCCAAGGCAAGGTCCCCCCTCTCCCACCTATATATACGGAGGTTTTAGGGCTGATTTGAGACGACTTTTCCACGGCAGCCCGACCACATACCTCCACTGTTTTTCCTCTAGATCGCGTTTCTGCGGAGCTCGGGCGGAGCCCTGCTGAGACGAGATCATCACCAACCTCCGGAGTGCCCTCACGCTGCCGGAGAACTCTTCTACCTCTCCGTCTCTCTTGCTGGATCAAGAAGGCCGAGATCATCGTCGAGCTGTACGTGTGCTGAACGCGGAGGTGCCGTCCGTTCGGCACTAGATCGTGGGACTCATCGCGGGATAGTTTGCGGGGCGGATCGAGGGACGTGAGGACATTCCACTACATCAACCGCGTTCACTAACGCTTCTGCTGTACGGTCTACAAGGGTACGTAGATCACTCATCCCCTCTCGTAGATGGACATCACCATGATCGGTCTTCGTGCGCGTAGGAAATTTTTTGTTTCCCATGCGACGTTCCCCTTCAGTGGTATCAGAGCTAGGTTCATGCGTAGATGTCTTCTCGAGTAGAACACAAAAGTTTTTGTGGGTGGTGATGTGCGTTTTGCTGCCCTCCTTAGTCTTTTCTTGATTCTGCGATATTGTTGGATTGAAGCGGCTTGGACCGACATTACTCGTACGCTCACGAGAGACTGGTTTCATCCCTACGAGTAACCCCGTTGCTGAAAGATGACTGGCAAGTGTTGTTGGAAATATGCCCTAGAGGCAATAATAAATTAGTTATTATTATATTTCTTTGTTCATGATAATCGTTTATTATCCATGCCATAATTGTATTGATTGGAAACACAATACTTGTGTGGATACATAGACAAAACACTGTCCCTAGTAAGCCTCTAGTTGACTAGCTCGTTGATCAAAGATGGCCAAGGTTTCCTGGCCATAGGCAAGTGTTGTTACTTGATAACGGGATCACATCATTAGGAGAATCATGTGATGGACTAGACCCAAACTAATAGACGTAGCATGTTGATCGTGTCATTTTGTTGCTACTGTTTTCTGCGTGTCAAGTATTTGTTCCTATGACCATGAGATCATATAACTCACTGACACCGGAGGAATGCTTTGTGTGTATCAAACGTCGCAACGTAACTGGGTGACTATAAAGATGCTCTACAGGTATCTCCGAAGGTGTTAGTTGAGTTAGTATGGATCAAGACTGGGATTTGTCACTCCGTGTGACGGAGAGGTATCTCGGGGCCCACTCGGTAATACAACATCACACACAAGCCTTGAAAGCAATGTAACTTAGTGTAAGTTGCGGGATCTTGTATTACGGAAAGAGTAAAGAGACTTGCTGATAAACGAGATTGAAATAGGTATGCGGATACTGACGATCGAATCTCGGGCAAGTAACATACCGAAGGACAAAGGGAATGACATACAGGATTATACGAATCCTTGGCACTGAGGTTCAAACGATAAGATCTTCGTAGAATATGTAGGATCCAATATGGGCATCCAGGTCCCGCTATTGGATATTGACCGAGGAGTCTCTCGGGTCATGTCTACATAGTTCTCGAACCCGCAGGGTCTGCACACTTAAGGTTCGACGTTGTTTTATGCGTATTTGGGTTATATGGTTGGTTACCGAATGTTGTTCGGAGTCCCGGATGAGATCACAGACGTCACGAGGGTTTCCGGAATGATCCAGAAACGAAGATTGATATATAGGATGACCTCATTTGATTACCGGAAGGTTTTCGGAGTTACCAGGAATGTACTCGGAATGACGAATGGGTTCCGGGAGTTCACCGGGGGGGCAACCCACCCCGGGGAAGCCCATAGGCCTTTGGGGAGACACACCAGCCCTTAGTGGGCTGGTGGGACAGCCCACAAGTGCCCTATGCGCCAAGGAGAAGAAAATCAAGAGAGAAAAAAAAGGAGGAGGTGGGAAGGAAGGGGGACTCCCTCCCACCAAACCTAGTCCAACTCGGTTTGGGGGGGGAGAGTCCTCCCCCTTGGACTCGGCCGACCCCCTTGGGGCTCCTTGAGCCCCAAGGCAAGGCCCCCTCCCTCCCACCTATATATACGGAGGTTTTAGGGCTGATTTGAGACGACTTTTCCACGGCAGCCCGACCACATACCTCCACGGTTTTTCCTCTAGATCGCGTTTCTGCGGAGCTCGGGCGGAGCCCTGCTGAGACAAGGTCATCACCAACCTCCGTAGCGCCGTCACGCTGCCGGAGAACTCTTCTACCTCTCCGTCTCTCTTGCTGGATCAAGAAGGCCGAGATCATCGTCGAGCTGTACGTGTGCTGAACGCGCAGGTGCCGTCCGTTCGGTACTAGACCGTGGGACTGATCGCAGGATTGTTCGCGGTGCGAATCGAGGGACGTGAGGACGTTCCACTACATCAACCGCGTTCTCTAACGCTTCTGCTGTACGGTCTACAAGGGTACGTAGATCACTCATCCCCTCTCGTAGATGGACATCACCATGATAGGTCTTCGTGCGCGTAGGAAAATTTTTGTTTCCCATGAGAAGTTCCCCAACAGTGGCATCATGAGCTAGGTTCATGCGTAGATGTCTTCTCGAGTAGAACACAAAAGTTTTTGTGGGCGGTGATGTGCGTTTTGCTGCCCTCCTTAGTATTTTCTTGATTCCGCGGTATTGTTGGATTGAAGCGGCTTGGACCGACATTACTCGTACTCTTACGAGAGACTGGTTTCATCGTTACGAGTAACCCCCTTTGCTCAAAGATGACTGGCAAGTGTCGGTTTCTCCAACTTTAGTTGAATCGGATTTGACCGAGGAGGTCCTTGGATGAGGTTAAATAGCAACTCATATATCTCCGTTGTGGTGTTTGCGTAAGTAAGATGCGATCCTACTAGATACCCATGGTCACCACGTAAAACATGCAACAACAAAATTAGAGGACGTCTAACTTGTTTTTGCAGGGTATGATTGTGATGTGATATGGCCAACGATGTGATGTCATATATTGGATGTATGAGATGATCATGTTGTAATAGAAATATCGACTTGCACATCGATGGTACGGCAACCGGCAGGAGCCATAGGGTTGTCTTTATACTAACGTTTGTGCTTGCAGATGCGTTTACTATTTTGCTAGGATGTAGCTTTAGTAGTAATAGAATGAGTAGCACGACAACCCCGATGGCGACACGTTGATGAAGATCATGATAATGGAGATCATGGTGTGATGCCGGTGACAAGAAGATCGTGCCGGTGCTTTGGCGATGGACATCAAGAAGCACGTGATGATGGCCATATCATGTCACTTATGAATTGCATGTGATGTTAATCCTTTTATGCACCTTATTTTGCTTAGAACGACGGTAGCATTATGAGATGATCTCTCACTAAAAAATTGCAAGACGAAATTGTGTTCTCCCCGACTGTGCACCGTTGCTATAGTTCGTCGTTTCGAGACACCACGTGATGATCGGGTGTGATAGACTCAACGTTCACATACAACGGGTGCAAAACAGTTGCGCACGCGGAACACTCGGGTTAAGCTTGACGAGCCTAGCATGTGCAGACATGGCCTCGGAACACATGAGACCGAAAGGTCGAGCATGAATCGTATAGTTGATATGATTAGCATAGAGATGCTTGCCACTGAAACTATTCTCGACTCACGTGATGATCGGACTTGAGATAGTGGATTTGGATCATGTACCACTCAAATGACTAGAGAGATGTACTTTTTGAGTGGGAGTTCTTGAGTAATATGATTAAATTGAACTAATTGTCATGAACATAGTCTGATGGTGTTTGCGAATTACGATGTAGCTTGCGCTATAGCTCTACTGTTTTTATATGTTCCTAGAGAAAATTTAGTTGAAAGTTGATAGTAGCAAACTTTGCAGACTGAGTCTGTAAAACCGAGGATTGTCCTCGTTGTTGCACAGAAGGTTTATGTCCTTAATGCACCACTCGGTGTGCTGCACCCCGAGCGTCGTCTGTGGATGCTATGAACATCCGACATACACGTTTCTGATGACTACACGATAGTTCAGTACAAAAATACTTAATGGCTTAGAAGCAAGGCGCCGAAAACGTTGTAAAACGTCACGGAACATAAGTGATGTTCTAAATAGATGAAATTGTTATTTCATACTTGTGCCCTTGTTAAGAGGTACGAGACCTCCGACAAGATTCTTTGTCCACAAAGTAAAGGAGAAAGGCTCAATCGTTGAGCATGTGCTCAGATTGTCTGAGTACGACAATCGCTTGAATCAAGTGGGAGTTAATCTTCCAGATGAGATAGTGATAGTTCTCCAAAGTCACTGCCACCAAGCTGTGAGAGCTTCGTGATGAACTATAACATATCAAGGATACATACAATGATCCTTGAGCGATTCGTGATGTTTGACACTGCGAAAGTAGAAATCAAGAAGGAGCATCAATAAGTTGATGGTTTGTAAAACCATTAAGTTTCAAGAAAGGCAAGGGCTAGAAGGGATACTTCGTGAAACGGCAAAACAGTTGCTGCACTAATGAAGAGACCCAAGATTAAACCCAAACCCGAGACTAAGTGCTTCTGTAATGAGGGGAACAGTCACTGAGGCGGAGCAACTCTAGATACTTGGTAGATAAGAAGGCTGGCAAAAGTCGAAAGAAGTGTATTTGATATACATGATGTTGATGTATACTTTACTAGTACTCCTAGTAGCATGAGGGTATTGGATACCGGTTCGGTTGCTAAGTGATTAGTAACACGAAATGTAAGCTACGGCATAAACGGAGACTAGCTAAAGGCGAGGTGACGAGACGTGTTGGAAGTGTTTCCAAGGTTGATATGATCAAACGTCGCACGCTCCCTCTACCATCGGGATTGGTGTTAAACCTAAATAATTGTTATTTGGTGCTTGCGTTAAGCATGAACATGATTGGATCGTGTTTATTGCAATACGATTGTTCATTTAAAGAGAATAATGGTTACTCTATTTTCTTGAATAATCACCTTCAATGGTTTATTGAATCTCGATCGTAGTGTTACACATGTTCATGGTATTGGTGCCAAAAGATACGAGTTGATGATGGTAGTACCACTTACTTGTGGCACTGCCGCTTGAGTCATGTTAGTATAAATTGCATGAAGAGGCTCCATGCTGATGGATCTTTGTACTCACCTGATTTCGAATCACAAGTGACATGCAAATCATACCACATGAGCAAGGCCTTGTTTTCATTGAGATGAAATAAGATAGTAACTTGTTGGAAGTGATACATTTTGATGTATGCAGTCCAATGGGTGCTGAGGCATGCAGTGGATATCATTATGTTCTTACTTCACTGACGATTTGAGTAGATACAGGAGTATTTACTTAATGAATCACAAGTCTGAAATGTTGAAAAGTTCAATTCCGTTTCAGAGTGAAGTTCGTCGTAACAAGAGGATAAACTGTCTACGATATGATCATGGAAATGAATATCTGAGTTACGAGTTTTGGTACGCAGTTAAGACAATGTGGAAATTGTTTCGCAGTTCATGCCACCTGGAACATCATAGTGTGATGATGTGTCTGAACGTCATAGCCACGCACTATTTGGTATGGTGCATACTATGATGTCTCTTATCGAATTACCACTATCGTTTATGGGTTATGCATTAGAGACAACCGCACTCACTTTAAATAGGGCACCGCGTATTTCCGTTGAGATGACACAGTATAGACTGAGGTTTAGAGAAATCTAAACTATCGTTTCTTGAAAGTTTGGGGCTTCGACACTTATGTGAAAAAGTTTCAGTCTGATAAGCTCGAACCCAAAGCGGATAAATGCATCTTCATAAGATATCCAAAACAGTTGGGTACATCTCCTATCTCAGATCCGAAAGCAAATTGTTTGTTTCTAGAAACGGATCCTTTCTCGAGGAAAGGTTTCTCTCGAAAGAATTGAGTGGGAGGGTAGTAGAACTTGATGAGGTTATTGAACCATCACTTCAACCAGTGTGTAGAAGGGCGTAGGAAGTTGTTCCTGTGGCGCCTACACCAATTGAAGTGAAAGCTGATGATGGTGATCATCAAGCATCGGATCAAGTTACTACAAGCCTCATAGGTTGACAAGGTCGCATACTACTACAGAGTGGTACGGTAACCCTGTCTTGGAGGTCATGTTGTTGAGAAACAGTGAACCTACGAGTTATGGAGAAAGCGATGGTGGGCCCAGATTCCGACAAATGGCTGGAAGCCATGAAATCCGAGAGAGGATCCATGTATGAAAACAAAGTGTAGACTTTGAAAGAACTACTTGATGGTCATAAGACTATTGAGTAAAGATGGATCTTTAAAAGAAAGACAGAAACGATGATGGTGATAAATCACTATTAAGAAAAGCTCGACTTGTTGCAAAGATGTTTCCGACAAGATCAAACTGTTGACTATGATGAGTCTTTCTCACTCGTAGCGATGCTAAAGGTCTGTTAGAATTATGTTAGTTGTTGATGCATTATTTATGAAATATTGTACATAGGATGTCAAAACATTGTTTCTCAACGGTTTCTTTGAGCAAACATTGTATGTGATACAACCAGAAGGTTTTGTCGATCCTAATGATACTAGCAAGTATGCAAGCTCCAGTGATCCTTCAATGGACTGGTGCAAGCATCTCGGAGTTGGAATATACACTTTGATGAGATGATCAAAGATTTTGGGTTTGTAGAAGGTTTATGAGAAACTTGTATTTCCAAAGAAGTGAGTGGGAGCACTATAGAATTTCTGATAAGTATATGTGGTTGACATATTGTGGACCAGAAGTAATGTAGAATTTCTGTAAAGCATACAAGGTTGTTTGAAAGGAGTTTTCAAAGGAATACCTGGATTGAGCTACTTGAACGTTGAGAATCAAAGATCTATGGAGATAGATCAAAAGCGCTTAATAGAAGTTTCAACAAGATGCATGCCTTGACAAGTTTTTGAAAGAGTTCAAAAATAGATCAGCAAAGAAGGAGTTCTTGGTTGCGTTGTGAGGTGTGAATTTGAGTAAGACTCAAAACCCGACCACGGCAGAATAAAGAGAATAGACGAAGGTCGTCTTCTATGCCTTAGCCATAGAATCTAAAGTATGCCATGTTGTGTACCGCACCTGATGTGTGCCTTGACTTAAAGTACGTTGAGAGGTACAGAGAGTGATCCATGATTGAATCACTAGCAGCGGTCGAAATTTATCCTTAGTAACTAATGGACTAAGGAATTTTTTCTCGATTATGGAGGTGGTTAAAGAGTTTGTCGTAAAGGGTTACGTCAATGCAAGCTTTGACACTAATCTGGATAACTATGAGTAGTGAAACGGATTCGTATAGTAGAGTAGATATTTGGAGCATTTCCGAATAGCACGTAGTAGCAGCATCTATAAGGTGACATAAAGATTTGTAAAGAACGCACGAATCTGAAAGTTTCAGAACCGTTGACTAAAACCTCTCTCACGAGCAAGACGTGATCAGACCCCATAACTATATGGGTGTTGGATTCGTTGGAATCACATAGTGATGTGAACTAGCTTATTGACTCTAGTGCAAGTGGGAGACTGTTGGAAATATGCCCTAGAGGCAATAATAAATTAGTTATTATTATATTTCTTTGTTCATGATAATCCTTTATTATCCATGCTATAATTGTATTGATTGGAAACACAATACTTGTGTGGATACATAGACAAAACACTGTCCCTAGTAAGCCTCTAGTTGACTAGCTCGTTGATCAAAGATGGCCAAGGTTTCCTGGCCATAGGCAAGTGTTGTTACTTGATAACGGGATCACATCATTAGGAGAATCATGTGATGGACTAGACCCAAACTAATAGACGTAGCATGTTGATCGTGTCATTTTGTTGCTACTGTTTTCTGCGTGTCAAGTATTTGTTCCTATGACCATGAGATCATATAACTCACTGACACCGGAGGAATGCTTTGTGTGTATCAAACGTCGCAACGTAACTGGGTGACTATAAAGATGCTCTACAGGTATCTCCGAAGGTGTTAGTTGAGTTAGTATGGATCAAGACTGGGATTTGTCACTCCGTGTGACGGAAAGGTATCTCGGGGCCCACTCGGTAATACAACATCACACACAAGCCTTGCAAGCAACGTAACTTAGTGTAAGTTGTGGGATCTTGTATTACGGAACGAGTAAAGAGACTTGCCGGTAAACGAGATTGAAATAGGTATGCGGATACTGACGATCGAATCTCGGGCAAGTAACATACCGAAGGACAAAGGGAATGACATACGGGATTATACGAATCCTTGGCACTGAGGTTCAAATGATAAGATCTTCGTAGAATATGTAGGATTCAATATGGGCATCCAGGTCCTGCTATTGGATATTGACCGAGGAGTCTCTCGGGTCATGTCTACATAGTTCTCGAACCCGCAGGGTCTGCACACTTAAGGTTCGACGTTGTTTTATGTGTATTTGGGTTATATGGTTGGTTACCGAATGTTGTTCGGAGTCCCGGATGAGATCACGGACGTCACGAGGGTTTGTGGAATGGTCTGGAAACGAAGATTGATATATACGATGACCTCATTTGATTACCGGAAGGTTTTCGGAGTTACCAGGAATGTACCGGGAATGACGAATGGGTTCCAGGAGTTCATCGGGGGGGGGGGGGGCAACCCACCCCGGGGAAGCCCATAGGCCTTTGGGGAGACACACCAGCCCTTAGTGGGCTGGTGGGACAGCCCACAAGTGCCCTATGCGCCAAGGAGAAGAAAATCAAGAGAGAAAAAAAAGGAGGAGGTGGGAAGGAAGGGGGACTCCCTCCAACCAAGCCTAGTCCAACTCGGTTTGGGGGGGGAGAGTCCTCCCCCTTGGACTCGGCCGACCCCCTTGGGGCTCCTTGAGCCCCAAGGCAAGGCCCCCTCCCTCCCACCTATATATACGGAGGTTTTAGGGCTGATTTGAGACGACTTTTCCACGGCAGCCCGACCACATACCTCCACGGTTTTTCCTCTAGATCGCGTTTCTGCGGAGCTCGGGCAGAGCCCTGCTGAGACAAGGTCATCACCAACCTCCGGAGCGCCGTCACGCTGCCGGAGAACTCTTCTACCTCTCCGTCTCTCTTGATGGATCAAGAAGGCCGAGATCATCGTCGAGCTGTACGTGTGCTGAACACGGAGGTGCCGTCCGTTCGGTACTAGATCGTGGGACTGATCGCGGGATTGTTCGCGGGGCGGATCGAGGGACGTGAGGACGTTCCACTACATCAACCGCGTTCTCTAACGCTTCTGCTGTACGGTCTACAAGGGTACGTAGATCACTCATCCCCTCTCGTAGATGGACATCACCATGATAGGTCTTCGTGCGCGTAGGAAATTTTTTGTTTCCCATGCGACGTTCCCCAAGAAGTGTCGGTTTCTCCAACTTTAGTTGAATCGGATTTGACCGAGGAGGTCCTTGGATGAGGTTAAATAGCAACTCATATATCTCCGTTGTGGTCTTTGCGTAAGTAAGATGCGATCCTACTAGATACCCATGGTCACCACGTAAAACATGCAACAACAAAATTAGAGGAGGTCTAACTTGTTTTTGCAGGGTATGCTTGTGATGTGATATGGCCAACGATGTGATGTGATATATTGGATGTATGAGATGATCATGTTGTAATAGATAATATCGACTTGCACGTCGATGGTACGGCAACCGGCAGGAGCCATAGGGTTGTCTTTATACTAATGTTTGTGCTTGCAGATGCGTTTACTATTTTGCTAGGATGTAGCTTTAGTAGTAATAGCATGAGTAGCACGACAACCCCGATGGCGACACGTTGATGGAGATCATGGTGTGGCACCGGTGACAAGAAGATCGTGTCGGTGCTTTGGTGATGGAGATCAAGAAGCACGTGATGATGGCCATATCATGTCACTTATGAATTGCATGTGATGTTAATCCTTTTATGCACCTTATTTTGCTTAAAACGACTGTAGCATTATGTGGTGATCTCTCATTAAAATTTCAAGACGAAATTGTGTTCTCCCCGACTGTGCACCGTTGCTACAGTTCGTCGTTTCGAGACACCACGTGATGATCGGGTGTGATAGACTCAACGTTCACATACAACGGGTGCAAAACAGTTGCGCACGCGGAACACTCGGGTTAAGCTTGACGAGCCTAGCATGTGCAGACATCGCCTCGGAACACATGAGACCGAAAGGTCGATCCTGAATCATATAGATGATATGATTAGCATAGGGATGCTTACCACTGAAACTATACTCAACTCACGTGATGATCGGACTTGAGCTAGTGTAAGTGGATCATGAACCACTCAAATGACTAGAGAGATGTACTTTTTGAGTGGGAGTTTAGTGAATAATTTGATTAAGTTAAACTCTAATTATCTTGAACATAGTCTAAGTCCACTTTGAATATATTTGTGTTGTAGATCATGTCTCACGTGACAGTCACCCTGAATTTTAATACGTTCGTAGAGAAAGCTAAGTTGAAAGATGATGGAAGCAACTTTGTAGACTGGGCTCGTAATCTTAAGCTAATCTTACAAGCTGGGAAGAAGGATTATGTCCTTAATGCTGCGCTAGGAGATGAACCACCCGCTACGGCTGATCAGGATGTTAAGAACGCTTGGTTAGCACGTAAGGAGGACTACTCAGTAGTTCAATGTGCCGTATTGTATGGCTTAGAACCGGGACTTCAACGTCGCTTTGAGCGTCATGGAGCATTTGAGATGTTCCAGGAGTTGAAGTTTATATTTCAGAAGAACGCCCGGATCGAGAGGTATGAGACCCCCGATAAATTCTATGCTTGCAAGATGGAGGAGAACTCGTCTGTCAATGAACATGTGCTCAAAATGTCTGGGTACTCAAACCGTCTAGCTGAGCTGGGGATTGAACTCCCGCAAGAGGCTATCACTGACAAAATCCTTCAATCACTGCCGCCAAGCTATAAAGGCTTTGTGTTGAACTACAACATGCAAGGGATGAACAAGTCACCCGGCGAGTGGTTTGCGATGCTGAAAGTCGCAGAGTCTGAACTCCGTAAAGAGCATCAAGTGTTAATGGTGAATAAAACCACTAGTTTCAAGAGAATCGGCAAAGGCAACAAGGGAAATTCAAAGAAGAGCGGCAAGCCTGTTGCCAATCCGACGAAGAAACCCAAAGCTGGACCTAAGCCTGAAACAGAGTGTTACTATTGCAAGGGTATGGGTCACTGGAAGCGCAATTGCCCCAAGTATCTGGCAGATAAGAAGGCGGCCAAAGAAAAATCAGGTATATTTGATATACATGTTATTGATGTGTACTTAACCGGCTCTCATAGTAGTGCCTGGGTATTCGATACCGGTTCTGTTGCTCATATTTGCAACTCGAAACAGGAACTGCGGAATAGACGAAGGCTGGTGAAAGATGAAGTGACGACGCGCATAGGAAATGGTTCCAAGGTTGATGCAATCGCCGTCGGCACAGTTTCACTTCAGTTACCATCAGGATTAGTTATGAACTTGAATCATTGTTATTTTGTGCCTGCGTTGAGCATGAACATTATATATGGATCTTGTTTATTGCGAGACGGTTACTCTTTTAAGTAAGAGAATAATGGTTGTTCTATTTCTATGAGTAACATCTTTTATGGTCATGCACCCAATGTGAGAGGATTGTTCATATTGAATCTTGATAGCGATACACACATACATACCATTGAGACCAAAAGAGTTAGAGTTAACAATGATAGCGCCATATTTTTGTGGCACTGCCGCTTAGGTCATATTGGTGTAAAGCGCATGAAGAAACTCCATGCCGATGGACTTTTGGAGTCACTTGACTTTGATTCACTTGACACGTGCGAACCATGACTCATGGGCAAGATGACTAAAAATCCGTTCTCCGGAACAATGGAGCGTGCAAGTGACTTGTTGGAAATCATACATACCGATGTGTGTGGTCCGATGAGCGTAGAGGCACGCGGCGGATATCGTTATTTTCTCACCTTCACTGACGATTTGAGTAGATATGGTTATGTCTACTTAATGAAGCACAAGTCTGAAACATTTGAAAAGTTCAAGCAATTTCAGAGTGAAGTTGAAAATCATCGTAACAAGAAGATCAAGTTCCTGCGGTCTGATCGTGGGGGTGAATATCTGAGTTTCAAGTTTGGTGCTCACTTAAGACAATGTGGAATTGTTTCACAGTTAACACCGCCTGGAACACCACAGCGTAATGGTGTGTCCGAACGTCGTAATCGTACTTTATTAGAGATGGTGCGATCTATGATGTCTCTTACCGATTTGCCCCTATCGTTTTGGGGTTATGCATTAGAAACAGCTGCATTCACTTTAAATAGGGCACCATCAAAATCCGTTGAGACGACACCATACGAACTGTGGTATGGCAAAAGGCCAAAGTTGTCGTTTCTTAAAGTTTGGGGATGTGATGCTTATGTCAAAAAGCTTCAGCCTGAAAAGCTGGAACCCAAAGCGGAAAAGTGCACCTTCATTGGTTACCCAAAAGAGACAGTTGGGTACACCTTCTATCTCAAATCCGAGGGCAAAGTGTTTGTTGCTAAAAACGGAGCTTTTCTCGAGAAGGAGTTTCTCTCGAGAGAATTGAGTGGGAGGAAGATAGAACTTGACGAGGTTGTCGAACCTCTCATCCCTCTGGATGGTGGCGCAGGGCAAGCGGAAACCTCTGTCATTGCGACGCCGGTTGAGGAGGAAGTTAATGATGATGATCATGAAACTCCAGTTCAAGTTTCTGTCGAACCACGCAGGTCGACGAGACCACGTGCTGCTCCAGAGTGGTACAGTAATCCCGTCTTATCAATCATGTTGTTGGACAACAATGAACCTGCAAATTATGAAGAAGCAATGGTGGGCCCAGATTCCAACAAATGGCTAGAAGCCATGAAGTCCGAGATAGGATCCATGTATGAGAACAAAGTGTGGACTTTGGAGGTACTGCCTGAGGGCCGCAAGGCTATTCAGAACAAATGGATCTTTAAGAGGAAGACTGACGCTGACGGCAATGTGACCGTTTATAAAGCTCGACTTGTGGCAAAGGGTTTTTCACAAGTTCAAGGAGTTGACTACGATGAGACATTCTCACCTGTAGCGATGCTTAAGTCCGTCAGAATCATGTTAGCAATAGCTGCATTTTTTGATTATGAAATCTGGCAGATGGATGTCAAAACGGCGTTCCTTAACGGTTTCCTTAAGGAAGAATTGTATATGATGCAACCCGAAGGTTTTGTCGATCCTAAGAATGCTAAAAAGGTGTGCAAGCTCCAGCGATCCATTTATGGACTGGTGCAAGCATCTCGGAGTTGGAACAAACGCTTTGATGAGGTGATCAAAGCATTTGGGTTTATACAAGTGGTTGGAGAATCTTGTATTTACAAGAAAGTGAGTGGGAGCTCTGTGGCGTTTCTAATATTATATGTGGATGACATATTGCTGATTGGAAACAACGTAGAGTTTTTGGAGAGCATAAAGGATTACTTGAATAAAAGTTTCTCTATGAAGGACTTAGGAGAAGCTGCTCACATTCTAGGCATTAAGATCTATAGGGATAGATCAAAACGCCTGATAGGACTTTCACAAAGCACATACCTTGATAAAGTTTTGAAGAGGTTCAAAATGGAACAGTCCAAGAAGGGGTTCTTGCCAGTTTTACAAGGTACGAGATTGAGTAAGACTCAGTGCCCAGTAACTGATGAAGATAGAGAGCATATGCGCTCCGTCCCCTATGCTTCAGCCATAGGTTCTATCATGTATGCAATGTTGTGCACTAGACCGGACGTTAGCCTGGCCATAAGTATGGCAGGTAGGTTCCAGAGTAATCTAGGACTGGATCACTGGACAGCGGTCAAGAATATCCTGAAGTACGTGAAAAGGACTAAGGAGATGTTTCTCGTGTATGGAGGTGACGAAGAGCTCGCCGTAAAAGGTTACGTCGATGCAAGCTTTGACACAGATCCGGACGAGTCGCAAACCGGATACGTATTTATTCTTAATGGGGGTGCGGTAAGCTGGTGCAGTTCCAAGCAAAGCGTCGTAGCAGATTCTACATGTGAAGCGGAGTACATGGCTGCCTCGGAGGCGGCTAAGGAGGGTGTCTGGATGAAGCAGTTCATGGCGGATCTTGGAGTGGTGCCAAGCGCACTGAATCCAATAACCTTGTTCTGTGACAACACGGGTGCCATTGCCTTAGCAAAGGAACCACGGTTTCACAAGAAGTCCAGACACATCAAACGGCGCTTCAACCTCATCCGCGACTACGTCGAAGGAGAGGACGTAAATATATGCAAAGTGCACACGGATCTGAATGTAGTAGACCCGCTCACTAAACCTCTTCCACGGCCAAAGCATGATCAACACCAGAACTGTATGGGTGTTAGATTTATTACAATGTAATTCGCATGATGATGTGAGGGCTAGATTATTGACTCTAGTGCAAGTGGGAGACTGTTGGAATTATGCCCTAGAGGCAATAATAAATATAGTTGTAATTATAATTCCTGTATCAAGATAATCGTTTATTATCCATGCTATAATTGTATTGAATGAAGCTCATTTACATGTGTGGATACATAGACAAAACAGTGTCCCTAGCAAGCCTCTAGTTGGCTAGCCAGTTGATCAAAGATGGTCAGTGTCTTCTGATTATGAACAAGGTGTTGTTGCTTGATAACTGGATCACATCATTAGGAGAATCACGTGATGGACTACACCCAAACTAATAGACGTAGCATGTTGATCGTGTCATTTTGTTGCTACTGTTTTCTGCGTGTCAAGTATTTGTTCCCATGACCATGATATCATATAACTCACTAACACCGGAGGAATACTTTGTGTGTATCAAACGTCGCAACGTAACTGGGTGACTATAAAGATGCTCTATAGGTATCTCCGAAGGTGTTCGTTGAGTTAGTATGGATCAAGACTGGGATTTGTCACTCCGTGTGACGGAGAGGTATCTCGGGGCCCACTCGGTAATACAACATCACACACAAGCCTTGCAAGCAATGTAACTTAGTGTAAGTTGCGGGATCTTGTATTACGGAACGAGTAAAGAGACTTGCCGGTAAACGAGATTGAAATAGGTATGCGAATACTGACGATCGAATCGAGGGCAAGTAACATACCGAAGGACAAAGGGAATGACATACGGGATTATATGAATCCTTGGCACTAAGGTTCAAACGATAAGATTTTCGTATAATATGTAGGATCCAATATGGGCATCCAGGTCCCGCTATTGGATATTCACCGAGGAGTCTCTCGGGTCATGTCTACATAGTTCTCGAACCCGCAGGGTCTGCACACTTAAGGTTCGACGTTGTTTTATGCGTATTTGAGTTATATGGTTGGTTACCGAATTTTGTTCGGAGTCCCGAATGAGATCACAGACATCACGAGGGTTTCCGGAATGGTCCGGAAACGAAGACTGATATATAGGATGACCTCAGTTGATTACCGGAAGGTTTTCGGAGTTACCGGGAATGACGAATGGGTTCCGGGAGTTCACCGGGGGGCGCAACCCACCCCGGGGAAGCCCATAGGCCTTGAGGGTGGCGCATCAGCCCTTAGTGGGCTGGTGGGACAGCCCAAAAGGGCCCTATGCGCATTGGAAGAAAAATCAAAGAGAAAAGAAAGAAAAGGAGGAGGTGGGAAAGGAAAGAAGGACTCCACCCACCAAACCAAGTAGGATTCGGTTTGGGGGGAGTCCTTCCCCCCTTTGGCTCAGCCGACCCCCCAAGGCAAGGTCCCCCCTCTCCCACCTATATATACGGAGGTTTTAGGGCTGATTTGAGACGACTTTTCCACGGCAGCCCGACCACATACCTCCACGGTTTTTCTTCTAGATCGCGTTTCTGCGGAGCTCGGGCGGAGTCTTGCTGAGACGAGATCATCACCAACCTCCGAAGCGCCGTCACGCTGCCGGAGAACTCTTCTACCTCTCTGTCTCTCTTGCTGGATCAAGAAGGACGAGATCAACGTCGAGCTGTACGTGTGCTGAACGCGGAGGTGCCGTCCGTTCGGCACTAGATCGTGGGACTGATCGCCGGATAGTTCGCGGGGCGGATCGCGGGACGTGAGGACGTTCCACTACATCAACTGCGTTCACTAGCGCTTCTGTTGTACGGTCTACAAGGGTACGTAGATCACTCATCCCCTCTCATAGATGGACATCACCATGATAGGTCGTCGTGCGCGTAGGAAAATTTTTGTTTCCCATGCGACGTTCCCCTTCAAGAGCATCCAGCATTCAATTGTGGATCGCCGGGTGACCGAGTTTGTGAGGGTTTGGAAGTCTACCCTAAATACTTACCATGAGTGTTGGGCGAGGACTCTGTGTCCTTAGCTCAAGGAGAATACAATAGGGACTGTGTGTCCCGGGACTATATGTCCTTTTGTTTCAATACCAAGCCGCTACAAACCAGACGTACAACTATCACAGCAGTTGAAACTGGGTCATCAACAATTGTCTTCATCGTGATACGGGGTCTATTTCTTGAACTCCTTCATTTCCTAAAATTGCATGTTGAAGACTTTGATGTGCACTGTTGAAGAATTTGTTTGAAGACTTCCTATGAATTTCCTGAACCTCAAATTCTTCACTTAAGATAATCTTCACCTGCTCACTCTGTACTTGTGAACTGTGCAAACTGAATTTCATAATCTTCATCAAGTAATTTGCTATTGAAGTTTTTGCACACCTGATCTTGTACTACTTCCGCTGCACTTAATTCGTCATTGAGGACTTTTCTCACAAGGAATTTCCTCAGCGATGAAATTCTAAAAATTGCCTATTCACCCGCCCTCTAGTCGATATAACGCATTTTCAATTGGTATCAGAGCAAGGTACTCCCTTGTTCTGTGTGGTTTTGGTTTAACCACCTGCAGTTTTAGTTATGTCGACCACAGGTATGATCAAGGTTACTTCCGGATGTCCTACTTTGAAGGAAAGGACTTTCCCTACTGGAGGACCAAGATGTAGATGCATCTTCAGGCTATTGACAATGATCTCTGGTATATTGTGGAACATGGTATTCCCTCCATCACTGCTACTATCTCTACCGCTGATGTGAAGAAATTCAAGCAAGTTGACTCACAAGCGAAGAGTATCATCTGTGGCCATCTGAGCAAGGGTCAGTATGGTAGAGTGAGTGCTTTGGGAACAGCTAAGCTTATCTCGGATAGGTTGTCCAAAGTCAATTGAGGAATCTCAACTCAGCATTACTCTCGTGTTGATGTTCTTCACAATCTCTTCAATCGCTTCAAGAGGCTTGACAATGAAAGCTGCCAAGATACCTTTGATCGCCTCACAAACATCTCAAATGAACTACAAGCATTGGGAGCTCGAGACATCACTAACCATGAAGTTGTGAAGAAACTGCTAAGATCTCTTGATCCATCATTTGATACACTGGTTCTGATGATTCAAGAAAGAGGGGAGTATAAGATGCTATATCCTACTGATATACTTGAAAGACTCAATACTCATGAATTCCAACAGGAACAAAAGAGAGATCTGTATGGACCAAGCTACTCAAGACCTCGTGTGCTGAAGGCTAAAGCAATTGCCTCATCTAAAGAAGAAGACTCAGGTTGCAGCATTGGTGACCCTGAAGAACTTGGATAGGAGCTTGCAATGCTCATGAGGAAATTCGAGAAGACTACGAAGCGTGGTAAGTTTGGTAAATCTTAAAGAAGAGATATGAGGAAATCAGAATCTTCATCTGAGGACTACAAGAAAAGAACCTGTCACGAATGTAAGAAATCTGGTCACTACATAGCTCACTGTTCTCGCTGGGTGAAAGAATCAAATAAGAAGAAATACAAGGATGAAAGTTCTGATGACTCGAAGAAAAAGAAGAAATCTTCAAAATCCTCATCCTCAAAATCGTCATCGCACAAGAAGACCAGTTTCAAAAAGGCTTGGGCATTCATTGGCAAGAAAATGGATTCTGAGGAAGAATCTGAGGAATGTGATGAAGAGGAAGGTTTTGAAGAAGATTCAGAGTCTGGTGTGGCATGTCTTGCACTAGCTACCATATTCGTCAACAAGTCAATCTTTGACCTTGAAGAAAATCACAACGCTATCTACACTGATGACTATGCCGATGACTTCGCTCCAACCTATTGCTTCATAGCAAAAGGTTCAAAGGTATTGAATGATACTTCCTCCTCTGATTCAAGTGACTGTGAACCTGATGATCATAAAAACCCGGTTATAGTAAACTTGCCAACATTGCAACTAAACAACAAAGTGCCACTGAAAAGCTTCAAAAACTTCTAGACAAAAGCGATGTTCTGTTGAATGATGAAATGAATCGTACTCGAGTCCTCACAGAAGATGTGAAAAGTATTCAAGATCGTTATGGCACACTCTTGGCTGATCATGAGAAACTTTCCTATGAATTTCTTCAAAGGAAACTTGATCTTGAGAAGTTGAAGATGTCTCATTGGTATCATCGAATGGAAAACGATTCATTGCTTGCTCAACAGATTAGTGTCCTCAGGTTGAATTCATTCCACCATGTTTGAAATGCATCGAACGTGAAACTGCTAATTCTTCACCAGAATCATCAAATCCTTCTATCGCTACAAATTCTTCAACTCCTCGTGTGGTATCAAATTCTTCACTTCTGGAAACCACAAATGCTACTAACGAAAATGCAAGGCTGAAGGAATTGTATGTGACAGGCATATACAAAAGCCTCAAAGGGCATCAAACCCTTTGTGATGTCCTCAAAAAGCAGATTCTGAACAGGAACCCGAGGAAAGAAGGCATTGCCTTTGAGAGGAAATTAAATGTCGATAGATCATACTGGAAACCTGAGCAGTACCCCAAAACCTCATGGTTGCTGCTAAAGGACCTCCCGTAGATCCATCCACCCTAACAGGCTTTGCATGTGAAATATCCCATTCCTCTGATGAGTCATTTGACTCAAATTATAAATTGTTCAAAAATCAGTCTAGTGAAGTATTTGCTCAATATGCTGGAACTAACTGCAGGAATGGACCACCCCTGAGGAAAATATGGGTCCCCAAAAGTTGCTTCAAAAATCTTTAGGTGAATGTCCTCATGACACCACCTGTGAAGAACTTGAACCCCAGATCAAATTCCTTAGGTGGACCAAAGTCTTTAAGATTATCAAAATCCTCAAATGGTTAATACTATGCTCGTACTCGTTCTAATACTTCTGATATGCAGGGAAATTACAAGGCATATGAATATGAGCATTATCCCTCAAGTCATTATGTTCATAAATCCTCAAAGAACTTCTCTGCCTATTCACTTCAGTACTCCAATCCCCCTACTGTGAAAAGAAATGCAGTAGCTTCAATGCCTCCATCCTCATATGGGGCTCGTAGGATGATGAACTCTTTGCCACCCCTTCAGATGTGGGTGGTGAAGAAATTGAACTAATCACTTCTGCTGGTCAGGTCTCTAGATGAAAGTCATCATCTGAAGAATTTGCTGGAGACCTGAGGAAATTGGTTGATTGGATGCAAGCTAAAACTGATGAAATGATAACATTTCACATGTCCTCAAATTTACTGTTTATGATGAAATTCCTATCTGATGAAATTGAAATCATATTCATCAAGTCCGAAGCATATGAGATGGTAAGCTGTACTAATTCATGTGCAGGATGACAAACCCAAGAATACAGAGTGGGTTCTTGACAGTGGTTGCACAAACCACATGACTGGTGATAAAAGCTTGTTGATGAATATGCCACTGACTCCATTATCATTGAAGCAAATCACTTATGCTGTTAAAGGTAAAAGCAAGGTATTGGGACTTGGCAAAGGGGCTATTTCCAAGAACAGGCACACGGACAAAGTCTTGCTTGTCGAATCCCTTGGGTTTAACCTCATGTCAGTCTCAATGCTTTGTGATGTTGCTATGGTTGTTATCTTTGGAAAATACAGATGCGTAGTCATCATGGAATCTGACAAATCCAAAGTCTTCGAAGGCTTTAGGAGAGGAGAGTTGTACATGGTTGATTTTTCCACAGCTCTACAACAGCCAAATGCTTACTAGCAAAAACCTCACAAGGCTGGTTATGGCATCGATGCCTGGCTCATGTACGCATGACGAATTTGCACATGCTGGCGAAGAAGAAGCATGTCATCGGCATCGAATCTGTCAAATTCCTCAAGGACCATCTCTGCGGTGCTTGTGAGTCGGGAAAATGACCAGATCCAAACACCCCTTGAAGACTATCATGACTACTACTCGCCCGTTTGAATTGCTTCACATGGACCTGTTTGGACCTACTCATTATGCCACTCTAACCAATGCAACATATTTATATGGCTTTGTCATCGTTGATGACTATTCTCGATACACTTGGGTACATATCATTCTGTATAAAACTGAAGTGCAGGAAGTCTTCAAACAATTTTCCTAAAGGGCCTCGACGAACTTCAGCGTCAAGATCAAACACATCAGGAGTGACAATGTGATAGAATTAAAAACACTGGTATTGATGATTATCTTGATGAACTTGGTATTGCTAACGAATTGTCTGCTACTTATACTCCTCAATAGAATGGTGTCGTTGAACGCAAGAACAGGACTCTGGTTGAAATGGCACAAACTATGCTTCTGTCCTGAAGCAATCAAGAATGTTTGCCACTTCATCAATCTGGTATATCTTCACAAATTACTCAAGAAAACCTCATATGAACTCCTCACTGACAAGAAACCCAATGTAAGTTATTTCAAAGTCTTCGGTATAAGATGCTGGATTAGAGATCCTCACCATAACTCATAGTTTGCACCTAAAGCACATGAGGGTTTTATGCTTGGTTATGGAAAGAACTCGTACACCTACAAAGTCTTCAACACCTCTCACAACAAGGTTGTTGAAACTGTAGATGTGTGGTTCAATGAAACTAATGGCTTGCAAAGAGAGCAATTACCTCCTGTGCCAGATAAATTACCTCCTGAGGAAGGAATCAAGCTCAAAGCCACTGAAGATATCATTCCTACTGAGGAAATTGTTGAAAAATCGTCCCCAACAGTGATGAAATTCACACAGGTGCACCTGAGGAAATTGCTCCAGATCAAATTCCTCGGACCAACCAAAGTATCCCACCAGCTCATCCAAGTATTGCAAATGAAGTGGAACTTGACAAAATCCTCGATAACATAAATGCGCGAGGTCCTCTCACTCGCCCCAAGTGGATCTACAGAAACAAGCAAGATGAGGATGGTCAGGTAGTGAGGAATAAGGCACGGCTTGTAGCCCAAGGCTACACTCAGGTTGAAGGAATTGATGTCGATGAAACTTTTGCACCTCTTGCTAGATTTGAAGCTATTCAAATAATACATGCTTATGCTAATCATCATAATATTACTCTATATCAAATGGATGTGAAAAGTGCATTCCTCAATGGTAAGCTTGAGGAAGAAGTATATGTTGCTCTACCCCGAGGTTTTGAAGACCCAAAGTATCCTGACAAAGTCTTCAGACTCAAAAGGGAACTCTATGGAATCAAGCAAGCCCCTCGGGCGTGGTTTGAAACATTGAAGGAATTCCTTATGAAGAAAGGCTTCAAACCTGGTTCACTTGATCCAACTCTTTTCACAAAATCTTATGACAATGAACTATTTGTCTGCCAAATATATGTCGACGACATTATCATTGGTTGTACTGAAAATGTTACAGTGATGAATTTGCTTACATGATGAGTGGAGAATATCATATGTCTACGATGGGGGAGCTGAAATTCTTCTTAGGACTTCAAATTCGTCAACAACGCAATGTCATCTTCATATCTCAAGAGAAATACCTCAAGGACGTTCTGAGCAAATTCGGCATGCATGAATGCCAAGGCCTCAAGATTCCTATGCCTACCAACGACCACCTCTGCACTGACGAAAATGGTAATGATTTAGATTAGCAGGTATCTATGTGCATCTAGGCCAGATAAAATGCTTAGTGTTTGCATGTGTGCTCGTTTTCAAGCAAAACCGAAGGAATCACACCACAAGGTTGTCAAACATATTCTTCGATACTTAGCTCACATACCAACACTAGGATTATGGTACCCCAAGGGATCAAACCTTCACCTCATTGGATATTCTGATTCTGGTTACGCTGGTGACGGTGTGGATCACAAGTCGACGTCAGCCACATGTCATTTCCTCGGAAAATCATTGTTCTGCTGGTCCTCAAAGAAGCAGAACTGTGTATCACTCTCCACTGCCGAAGCTAAGTACATTGCTGCTCGATCCTGCTCTGCTCAACTGCTATGGATGAAGCAAACCCTCAGAGACTCCGACATCAACATGAAGAATGTGCCTCTCTACTGCGATAATGAGAGTGGAATCAAGACGCCTACAACCCAGTACAACACTCGAATACTAAGCACATCTAGATTCGTCATCATTTTCTTCAGGACCATGTCCTCAAGGGCAATATCATCATCGACCATGTGAAGACTGACGATCAACTAGCAGATATCTTCACAAATCCCTTGGATGAGAGACGATTTTGCAAGTTGCAATGTGAGCTAAATATCCTAGAATATTCAAATGTTTTGTGAAGACATGCACACATCCTAACACTTATGCAAAATTGATGACTTACATGTGCAACACACGAAGAACCGATTTTCTTCAATCAATGAAGAACATCACTATTAGTGTGATGAAATTAATGAAGAATTTGGTTCTCAGGGCCCTACGACAATTGTACGTGGCGCCTGAAATCATCATTCTTATATGGTGGGTCACGCCACCACCCAACTTTGAAATTCTTCAAGTTGCAATTTCTTCAAAGTTGCAATTCTTCAATTTGAGACTTTTCACAAAATCATCAAAATTTTCAATGTCCTCAAAATTTTCAAATTCTCTAAAACTATGTGTGATGATTTTAATTTGGCTATATAGATACATATATTATAATGAGCTTTCAAGTCCTCAACATCAGTCACTCATTGCTCAGTCTTCAATTTGATATTTCCTCTAAGTGAATGTGATCGGATCTGACTCCCCTTTATGCTAATATCAACTCAGCCCATTCTCAAATTCTTCATATGCGACCTACTTGACACTTGTTCAAAATCCTCACTGAGTCCTTGTCAGCTGAGGACATTGCAACAAAATCCTCAAAATTCAAAAACTGTTTTTATAATGTTATATAGTTACCGGATCCACTTCTCATGATCGGATAACCACGAACGCAACTGCTTCAGTCGTGGGCACCACGTGTCATGCAGAGATGAAGGGGCAAGGGCAGTTCAGTCCGAAAGTTTCGGCCCGAACAGTTTTCACCTGAGTTATAAATAGGCCCTTACCCCCCCCCCTCAGTCAAAACTATTTCGTCCTCTCGTCTTCTCCGCTCGAGCTCAACCCTAGGGCCACCGCAAGCATCCTCATCGCCGGTGACGAAAAGCTTCGCTGTCTCGCCCTCGTCGTCACCAGAATCACACCGACCGCGGAAAATCTTCCTCCACCTGCGTCATAGCTGATTTCAGTTGCCAAGTTAGGGCGCTAAAGATCTAAACCAAGGAACTTCTCCCTTTTTCTGCTCTAGTTCTTCGTGTTCTTGCACAGGGTAAATAAAATCAGGTTTTACTGCCTCTGTTGATCTTGTAATTCTCTTTAGATTCGTGAAATCTATTTTTTCTCAGAAAGTCTATCAGCCATGCTCACTCATGCCTCAAACACTTGATGAATTTCACTAAGCCACTAAAATTCTTCATGAGATTCCTCAATTGTGTAAATTCTCGAATCTGCACAACTCTGGAACCCAAGATCAGAATGCTTAGTCAAATGCCTCAACTCACTAGTCAAATTCTTCAAACTTAAAAAAAAATTCAATTTCTTCAAATCAGAGAACGTATATGACCTCTCCAAATTCTTCGCACCTATACTCTGTTCACATGTACAAAAATGTCAGTTGATGAATCTCTAGGTTCTCATCAACTTAACTCATTTGCAGCATTTCTAGAAGAAACTTTACCTGTGTCTCCAGAATCATCAAGAGTTCAAATTCCTCAGCAAAAACCTCAGTTTAAGAAAATGGGGGAAGATCGGAAACAAAAAGGTGGAAAGAAGATGTAACAGAATACAACATTTGAAATCCCTGAAGAAATATATGCTGATTATTGTACACCTAATGAAGAAATACATGGTAAAGAGACCATGGCGAAGAGGAAAATAAGGCTTCAAAAGATTGAGCGCGGGTGGGCTAAAGAGTGGAAGGAGTATAGATATGTGACTCTGAAATATGCAAAGAAGTTCGCCCTCAAGCCTCCCTGCAAAAGGCCGCCACAGGGTGAACGACAAGCAGCTCATCCCTCAAGTGTAGCCACTATTGAGGACTATCATGACGAGAAAGACAAATGCATGTCTAAACTGCAGAAAAAGGTAAAAGGATTTGTGACGAAATTCAATGAGGACTCTGCTGCTGGAGGCACGGCTGCCACTTCTTCAGCTCTTCAAGCATCTGCTACAGTAGTTCCTCAGAAGAAGACTCTGCTAAAGAAATCCAAAGCTTCAACTACTATACCAAAAGAGCAATTGCCTCAGAAAGTTGCAATGGCTGCAAAATACTCAACAGCACCACAGTCTTCACCCCCACAATGGAAGCAACTCAGTAAGTTTGAACTTGAACAATCAAGTTCCTCGGTGCCTTCTGCTACTAGGTCTGCTTCAAAGTCTTCACCCATTGTGTTGAAGACTAAGATGACTGTTGGTAGAGGTACGAGGCCAAGTCCGAATGAAGTCATCAATGTCCCTTCTGCACCAGAAGGAAGTGAAGAACTTGATAATGAAACACTTCAAGCCATTGTCTGAAACAAACAAGAATGTGTTGCTCAAGCCTCTAGCATTTCCATTCCTCTTGCAATGGATCCGAAGGTATTGCTGGACTTCATAGACCTCTAGTATCAAGATCCAAACACTCACATTGATGATTTGAAGCTTCCCCCTGGTTTCAGCCATATGGTGGCTACCTTCATCAATGAAGCTAAATGGGAAGAGCAGCAAGCCAAGCAAGCCAGGGCTGCCAAAGTCAAAAAGGAGAAATTCCTCAAGCAGAATCTCCTCAATTTGTCACCTAAACTACTTGTATCAACTCAGCTGACTCAAAACCCTCACGGACAAGTATACAAGTCTTCACTCTGATCGTCAAGGGGTCAAAGTGAAATTCATCAAGGGTGCAACTGCCGCAGTTGATGACAAAACAGCAGAGCTGCTACTCCAAAGCCGCAGAGACAACCCCAGCCAAGCAATACCGTTCAGCTGAATGCAGAAGATGAAACTGAAGAACCAACTGCCGAGGAAATTCCCCAGAATATTCTAGTTGAAGAAACTGCCAGGCCTAACACTAATGAACGAGTGCCTGATGAAATTGCTCCATCACCAAAATCCTCAAAGGTGGAGAAAGTGACTCCGTCTGCATCAGACGTAAAGATAACCAAAGCAGCTGAAAAGATTGCCAAAAAGAGAAAAGCTTCAATGGCTTCAGAATCCTTAGACGCCAAACGTCTGAAGATTACACAGTCAGAATCTTCATCAGCCCCGGTGGATGCTACTCCTCTGAATTAGCACCATCATACATGATCGTTCCCTTCGGTGTGGACTATGTCATTCCAGAAGAAGATGAAGAAATGAATGACGCTGAAGTGGATGAAGAAATGGATGAGGAAATACAAATTGATAATATTCCTCAGACCACCACACCTCCGAAAACCACTGAAGAACAGGAGGGTGATGGTGAAATTGGATACAACACACCTGTAATCCATGATGAGTTCTGGGAAGAAACTCAGCCCCGCTCACCAAGGTCAGCTCAAATCCCTCCAACTCCTGCTGCAACTGAGATTCTCACCGGTTCTGATGGAAAGAGCATTCGTGAGGAATCTGCTCAAGAATGAGCTACATCAACTGAAGAAAATGCAGCTTCAAATACTGCAACTACCTCCTCAAACAAACAAATTCCTCAAACTCCAGAAAATGCTCAAACTGAAGAAAATGCTCATGCTCCGAACACAGAAACCACTATTTTCGTGGTGAATACAGAAACAACAATGTGGTGGCTACTCCTCAAGAATAGCAGCACAATCTTTAGACAAAGCCAAATCATCCTTTCTCCAAAAGGAAATTTTTCAGAAAGAAGCATTCTATGAAGAACGTATGTACTTCACTTGAAAGAATCCATATGACAAGCTTCGCTTCAGACACATGAAGTTCTGGACAAGAAATCAGCTCAACTACTACGCTTCCGTGCTCTGTGGAAGAAACAAGAAATTTCAACATACATATATTCCTCATTGGAAGTACCTTGCTTTACTCCAGTACTCAATGTTGTTCATGAAGCTGGGTTACAGCATTTCTCTATAGATATCGGTGATTGGAACACACACATAATTCTTCAATTTTATGCCACACTTCATATATCAGGCGGCCCAAAGGATGTCAACACCTGGGTATTGGATTGGATGACTCAACACACGCACTACAAAGCTCCTGCCACTGAATTGCTTCGAGCTATCCCAATATAAATTCCCTCAAAGGACACAGTTAAGATGTATGATGAATGAGAACTGCCCAACAAGCTCATGGAAGTCCTCATGAAGCCTTTGGCCAAGGGCCAACCACCAAGGACTTGATTTCTCATGTAGGACTTGAGGTATGAGCCTAGGACCGTGTAGAAAATCTGGTCTTATGCCATTGCACCTATCAAAGGGCATGACAATGAAGAAGATGTCATAGGCATCATGAAAAATATCATGTTCAATGTCATTCATGGCATACCTATGAATCTTCATGATTTATTCTTGAGGACTTTGGCTGACAATGCTTTGTCACCATTTCAGTTGAAGATTTATGCGCCTTGGATCATGAGATTCATCAGAAATAGGTCAGGCATCAACTATCAAGCTGATTTTCAGAATCACCTCGGATATCTGCCGCCTATCAAAGTCATCAAGAAATCGTTTGAACCTATTGAAGGCAAAATAAAGTCTGTGATAGATGAAGGAAATCGTCCCCTTGATGGCCAATTTCGCAAGGCTGATTCATATTCTTCATATGATGACACTGCTACTCAATATCCTCCAAGCCCAATTTCCCCCAGACTGATGACTAACAGAGAGCTTCTCCTCAGTCTCCATAAAAAAATCGATCGCAATCAGAAGTGGGTGAAATGCCAGTTTGGTGCCATTGTGAAAACTCTCAATGAAACTCAGAACGCAGTGAAGAAAAATCACTGTTATCTTCATCAGGTATTTGATTGCACTTGGGCTACCTTGGCTCATCTGAAGACTCCCGGGGAACTTGAGGAATTGGAATTTACTCAAGACTTTGACTAGTCGTGGCCTCCAAAGAAGAAACTCAAGCCAATTCCAGTTCCTGACTTGGAGGATAGTTCATTTTCTTCATTTCGCACTACTGAATGAGGTGAAGAACCAAAAGACACTTCAAATGCTCCAAGGAAGAAGCCTGTCTCCAAGGATCCTTATGCCTCCACATCAACCAAGAAATCAATTTCTTCAAGGGCGTTAGTCCTCAGATTTGTCCCTTTCCGTCACTTGATGCCAAAGGAGGAGAAATCTGAGAGTTAGTTTTCAAGCGGGATACTTTATGGGGCTGATAAACTTTATTAAGTTACAAACTCTTGGCTCTTCAGAAGTATTTGATGTAATGAGTTGTAACTTAAGCCCGATGGTGTTCTGACTCTTTTGGATGTTTTTCCTCGCATGCTTATTCCTCAAAGTTCATTGATGCAGGCATGCTGAAATTCGTCAGACACCATTTTTCATCATGCATATCTAATTCCTCATAATATATGTCAAATGCATGCATGAATTCCAAGATACACGGGTAGATCTCCATGATACAAATCATCAATGTGCATCTGCTGCTCAAAAAAAATTCCTCAAAATATGCACATATTCAGGGGGAGTGTATCTTGATTTCAAATTCCTCAAACTCAGTACTTACATTTCATATTATTATCCCTGTTGGAAACTTAACCTAATTGTCATCAACCACCAAAAAGGGGGAGATTGTAAGTGCGTGTAGTGCCCTTAGTGATTTTTGTGGTTTGAAGAGTTATAGGTTAAGAGACTAATATGTTTGTAAGTGTACACATGCTCTTTAAATCGCTAAGGAGTTTGAGTTATACGATGAATATCAACCCTTAAAATTGTATGTTCGGCTGAAGACTTTGGTCTTGCCTTGAAGACTTTGATCGCGAAGAAATTGCAATGAAAGTGATATTCCTCATGAAGATATTGAAGATGAGAAATTCGGTGTGTCCTGAAGGAAAATACACTGAAGACTTTGAAGCGTGAAGACTTACTCTTTTTGTTTAATTTTCTTCACTCTTGAGTCATAGAAACAGTGTACCGTTAAAGGGGATCGAGTTAATACTACGGAATGAATTTCCTCATGATCCTCAACCCAACCCTAAACCTACCAAAGCCTCAAAGTGAGGAATATGAGAGACATGAGGACTTTCACAGTTGAAAGTTCCGACTGTTGCCGCGACACACGCCACCTCACCGATCTTATCCACCCAACGGTCACATTATTTAAGGGCATTTATGTCAAATCATGTCGGGATGCTCCCAAGCTATAAATAGCTGCCCCCACAACCACTAGCTAGTTGGCTGCTGCAAGATAAACTAACACTTGTCATATAGAGCAACCCAAATTCCTCACAGTCTTTGAGAGAAAATCATCAAGTGAGGAAATACTCTAAACACCAAACCCCAAACCAAAACCAAGTGATTGAGCATCACTGAAGAATTTGTTCATGTGTGGAACTGAAGCCTTTTACCTTTGAGGACTGTGCATCCTCCAAACGGTTATGCTTTATGGTCTAGAGCATCCAGCAGTCAATTGTGGATCGCCAGGTGACCGAGTTTGTGAGGGCTTGGAAGTCTGCCCTGAAGACTTACCACGAGTGTTGGGCGACGACTGTGTCTCCTTAGCTCAAGGAGAATACAGTAGGGACTCTGTGTCCCGGGACTATGTGTCCTTTGGTTTTAATACCAAGCCTCTCCAAACGAGACGTACAACTGTCAAAGCAGTTGGAACTGGGTCATCAACAACTGTCTTCATCGTGATACGGGTTATATTTCTTCGACTCTTACATTTCCTCAAACTGTATGTTGAAGACTTTGATATGCACTGTTGAAGAATTTGTTTGAAGACTTCCTCTAAATTTCCTCAACCTCAAATTCTTCACTTAAGATAATCTTCTGCTGCTTACTGTGTACTTGTGAACTGTGGAAACAGAATTTCATAATCTCCATCAAGTAATCTGCTATTGAAGTTTTTGCACACCGGATCATGTACTACTTCCGCTGCACTTAATTCATCATTGAGGACTTTCCTCACAAGGAATTTCCTCCGTGATGAAATTCTAAAAATCGCCTATTCACCCCCCTCTAGTCGATATAACGCACTTTCAACTATGCACACATCACATGAGACACTCTCCGGTCTATAACCAATAGCGGGACCAGGATGTCCATATTGGCTCCTACATATTCTATGAAGATAATTATCATTTCAACCTCTATCTGAAGGATTCAGTTAATCCCGTATAACATTCGATGTGTCCTTCAGTATGTTACTTGCCTATTTCAATCTCGGTATCTCTATACCTATTTCAATCTCGTTACCGGCAAGTCTCTTCACTCATTCCGTAATACAAAATCCCGTGGCTAACTCTTTAGTCACATTGCTTGCGAGGCTTGTTTGTGATGTTATATTACCGACTGGGCCCCGAGATACCTTTGCGTCATACGGAGTGACAAATCCCAGTCTTGATCCATGCTAACTCAAGGGAAACCTTTGGAGATACCTATAGAGCACCTTTATAGTCACCCAGTTACGTTGTGACGTTTGGTACACACAAGGCATTCCTCCGATGTTAGTGAGTTACATGATCTCATGGTCATATGAATGTATACTTGACATGCTACGTTCATAGTTTGAGTCTTGTCCATCACATCATTCTCCTAATGATGTGATCCCATTATCAAGTGACAACACTTGTCTATGGCTACCAAACCTTAACCATCTTTGATCAACGAGCTAGTCAACTGGAGGTTTACTATCTATGTATCCATACATGTATTTGAGTTTCCATTTAGTACAATTCTAGCATGGATAATAAACGATTATCTTGAAATAATAAATATAACAATAACTCTTTTATTATTGCCTCTAGGGAATATTTCCAACAATATTTTCCATACACAAGAGTTTCAACACATGGTCATGTTCAAAATATTGGACAAACCCCTCAAACCCGTTTGTGCCTATTTCAAGCTTTTGAATATTACCATAGGAAATATTCCAATAAATTCCAAGAAAATCCTAGCATGCCACACATGATATATGTGATGATATTGTCAAGTTGCATCTCAATCCAAGCTGACTTGATTCACATAAATATTCCAAAACCCTGTATTTCTAGAAGCAAATTTGAGAAAATCTACATTGCCAAGTGTCCCCAACTGTGCTCAAATTTTGTGGACATGGTCTGATACTCTAATAATGCATCCACGCCAAATGGTGCATCAAGGAGAACATATGAACTTGACCAAAACCCCTCAAAACCTCGTGTGCTGATTTCTAGAATTGGGAACTTTTACATTGTGAAGTTTCTCCAATTGATCCCAAACTTTTTGGGCACACTATAATACTCCGTTAATGCCACCACAACAAGAGGTGCTTTAGTGGGATTTAATTTGCATGGATTTGTCTACAGAAAACCATTTATGACCATTTCTAGGGGTTTCAAGTCTACATTGGAAACATTCTCCAGCAAATCCAAAATTTGGTGTCCAATCTCATTTTCACCTATCATAGGACCCTCCTAAATCTCAAGACCATTGGATACCCCTAGATGCCCTTGGACAGCATCAAACACCTTCAGCCATGAACTAGAAGACAAGCAAAGTTGAGCCCAAGAGATTCCCCTGGTATCCAAATTTTTACCATAGCTTGTGCCAGCCCTCTTCCACCTCCAGTAACTTTGCCATGGCCCCTGATCAATTATTCGGGGGTAACTCCCTCTCTTTACCTCTCCTTTTTACCATGGCGGCACCTCTTTAACCCATCTTCCATTATTTTTGTTCATGCAAATGCCCCCCAAATCTTTTCACGACACCACTAGTGTGCTAATGCACCATTTCAAACAAGGATATGGCATGCTCATGTGGAAAATACGAGCGTCCCTTCTAAAATCGGATTCTTGGCAGAAATGTAGCCTTGAACTACAAGTGCTAGCTACAAGTGATAGCTAAACCTTGCTAGTCTTGAAGTTCTTACATAGCGAGGGCTATTAGACATGTTGTCACATCCGTCGAACCCTAACCAAAGTATAGCATTGTGGTCATATCTTCTTTGCATTGCATCCAAGAAAATTGCAACGAGATCAAAGCAAGTGGTGAAGCAAAACTCAAAAACCCTAGCCACTTCTCAATTTAAAGGAAATTCCAAACTTGTTAAAATCAATGAACCCAAAATGGCCTCAAGAAAAGTTCAACTTTTCTGATAATTCTTGAAAGCAATTAATCAGGGAAGAAAGCTATTTTAAAAATAGATTTGGCATTTTACTTAAATGCAAAAAGCTACTGATTTCAAGTTTAAATTTGAATTCAAAAACTTGAAGTTTTCAAAAATGTTGAAAACTTCAGGAATAGTTGGAAATATTCCAACTATTATTCTGGTGTGTTCAAAATATTTTTATAAACTATTTTGGAGCTGAAATAAATAGCAAATCAAAATGGTTAGCAAATCAGAAAACAAAACAAGAACAAAATAGCAAAACTCTTACTTGTCGCTTACCTGGCCCAGGCCCAGCTCCCCTGTCGCCTTCCTCCTCACCAGTAGGCAGCAGGAGGTGGCCGCCGCGACGCCCGGCGCCTCCACGCAGCTCCCTGCCTACCTGGACGTCTCGGTGTGCTAGCAAGGCGGGGATAACCTCCCCGCAGTCGACCCAATCCATCCCTGCGGTCCATTCCTCCGCTCTCCTCTCAGTTGCTTCGTTCCCCACTGCCGCCATTGACAGGAGCTCGAGCTCGAGCTGCCCAAGCCTTTGGCCAAAGATTCTCCCCCCCCCCCGAGTGCTCCATTCGCTCCGCCTCGACAAGCAGGCCGTCCCTGCCCAAGAAGAAGATCCCCCGAGCCCTGCAACGTCCACGGCACCGTCGTCTTCAAGCTTCGGCCGCCGGCAATCTTTGTTGGATTCGTTGCCCACAGCGCCTCCCCGAGCAGTCTGAGCCTTCCCCTGCATTCCCCGTGAGCTCGCACTCGTTTCCCCTCTTCTTCCCCTCGGTTTCGTGCCCCATAGCCACTGGACCGACGAGCCCAAGTTCCGGCCGTCGCCTCAGCTCGTCGCCGGTGACCTCCGGTCCTTCCCAGTCCCCCCTGAGGCCAGTTACTAGATGAGGCCGAGCATCGGATCCTCCCAGTGCTCTCCGCCCTCGATCCCGAGCACTACAGCCATCTCCAGCGACTCTCTGGCAAAGATCCGCCGTGGATCTGGTCGCCATCGGTCAGTCTCCGGTAGGGATGACCTGGCCTCGGTAATCCACGTTTAAAATGCTAAGCAGTCACTGACCAGTGGGACCCAATCGCCAGTCAAACGCAATCAGGGGCTGGTCAGCACGGCATTATCCCTGTGAGGCTGACCAGTGGGTCTCCCATGTCGGGTTTGACCTGACGAGGTCAGCCGACGGCTGACGCCATGCTGACGTGAGCCTGACGCAATAAGTAGTTTTCTGAATTAGAAGAATTCCAGAAAATGCCCAAAACTTCAAATGCCCAAACCATAGAAATTAATCTATAACTCCAATGAAAATAATTTATATGTGAAAAAGTATCAGAAAAATCCAAGGAATCTGAATATGTCACTTTCAAACATATTTGAAAATGTTACTGGAGCAAACATGTAGAATAATGAATAGGTTAAATTTAATAAATGCTTTGGAGTTGGAATTTGAAAATCATTTGAATTCCACTTCAAATGCTATGATCAAACATTGTTCAATCACAACCAGCAACTTAACATATCATTCCCATGCATGTTAAAAGCAAGTTAATCTGAGCATCAGGTCGAATCAATTACAATGGTATTCGAGAATACCTCGTTTGCAGTGATATTTGAATCTGATTCAAATCAACTTCAAACTTGATAAATGATAACTACATTAGCATACCACCTTGCATCTTCATGCCATGCTCATGCATCATTTTGTTGCATATGGTTGTTATTGATTGATGTCCTTTCTATCGATAGGCTCCACTCCTCCGGATTCCAGCGAATATCCGACTGACGGATATTGTCCCTCCTGTGAGAAACAAGGCAAGCAACCATTTTGATCATCCTGATAAATCCCATGTTCTCGCTCCTGCACTTATTTATTGCATTAGGATCAAATGCTTCAAATGGTTTTGCCACGTTAGTTGAACCCACTTCCTTTGCATGACCTGTCTTTGTCACAGTAAATAGCTGAACCTTGCAACCTAGCATACCTGGTAGATGCTTGAGCCATGTTGTGCCTTATCCTGCTATGCATGCTATGCTTAGAGTTGTGTATGGTCTGTCATCTGGGTGATGAACAGAATTGTGAGAATGTGTTCAGTAAGTAAAGATTGTGTGTTGAACCTGATTTGGTAAAGGTATCGGTGAAAGGCCATGTAGGAGTACATGGCGGGTTGTTTCACTAGAACCGTCCTTAGGAACTGAGTTCCTTGTATGTATTCCAAGACTAGATACTACCACACGTTGGGATATTTAATTGACCCTCTCGACTTATTAATCGCTTAGTACTCGGTCCAGGAGTTGCAAGTAGTTTCTGGTGTTTATAGTCATGCTCGAGGCCGTGCATAGCGCTGACCTGAGAGGTGGGCTATGATGCGGTAGGCAGTGGCACGGTGTACCAAGTGCCACCCGGATGGTGGGCTTGGGAACCCTGCGCACATCGTTTGGGGTCGTGGCGGAAACCTCGGCCGGACTTCCGTGCGGGTTACCCTCAAATAGGCGATAGACCTGGACTAAGTATTAGCGTGGTTAACGGTCGTGGCCGACTCCCTCGCTGGGCTTCCGCTTGAAGGTTGCCGAGGTGCATGACTTGCCCTTGGCGATAAGTGGCGAGAGCGTGCGTGAAGAAGTACACCCCTGCAGGGTTATGATCTATTCAAATAGCCGCGTCCGCGGATATGGACTACTTGGAGACATATGTTATTCATAGATAACTTTAATGGCTAATCATAAAATTGTCAAGATAAACGTGAGTGTCGTGGACAGCATTCCCGTATGGAGACGGAATGATTCCACGATGGAGTATTGTTGTGGTGTTAGTGGACTCGTGTGCGAGAAATCAAGTTGTCAAAAATTATTTAAAAATGCAAGTTGTCTAGACACGAGTCAAATGCTGGCTTTCCGCATGAAACCACACAATTCCTTATTGATACATTGCATGAGTAGATAGTTATCCTAAAGTGTTGATGAGTACTCTTGTACTCATGTTTGCTTAATATTTGTTGCAGAGGTTGTTAATGACCCTAATGGAGGGTTCTTCCTAGACATCGACGACGACGAGTAGCTGGTAACCCAGCTACGATCTGGCCCTAGGGGGGTCTGTAGTATAGTCAGGCCATGTGCCTTCTAGTTTCATTTGTCTGTACTCAGACAGTTTAATTACTTCCACTGGCTTGTAACTTGAATGACTGTTATGATGGGTCGTGAGACCCCTACTGTGTAATATTATGTGTGAGGCTCTTCCGAGCCTTTTAAATAAAGCTTGCATGTTTATGGTTATGTTGTGATGCGATCGATGTATCTATACATATCGGTATGCCATGCGTACGTGTGTTGTACTTGATATGTATGGGGTTCGATTACCTGGCCGTAGGCTTTAGTAGCATTCCTTACAGGGAAATGCCCCTTTGTGATCCAACGAGCCATGGTAGTTCGCTACTGCTCCGGACACATTGGTTGACCGGCATGTGTGCTTCTTAGTTGCTGTGTCTGTCCCCTCTGGGGAAATGTCACGCGATGTAATGGAGTCCTTGTAGCTTTCTACGACTCGTCTACATTCGTTGATGACCGACACCTGCTTTGTTGGGTCATGTATGCATGTCCCTGTGAGGAACTGCTGCTTTGGTTTATGACTAGACATGTCGATCCGGGTTCTCTGTCACTAGATTGCTAGCTACACAATTGCATACGCGAGTCAAAAGGCCAAACGGTCCCGGCTAAGGTAAGGCTGCAGCCGTGGGGATAACCGTGCATGATAACGCAAAGAGATGCGATGTGTTACAGGCTGGATTCGAATGACTTTGGATCGGGGTCCCGACACATGTTTCATCCCAAGTTCACTGTCTGTAAAAAAACATTTTTGCTAGCCCCAAGTTTGTTGTTGCAAACTTAACCAAAGATGAAACACATCCTACACAGCCCCATATGGGTCCAAACTCCTCCATGACCTTTTACCATACGTGCCTCACACTCTAGACAAACTTTGGTAGACCAAATGATTCCCTGGACACTGGTGGGCATGGTGACCACATCTTTAGCATGCAGAAATGGCGCCTTGCAATTTGTCCTCGCCCTGTATCTCTTGTCCAGCAGCGTTAGAGTATCCCAGCGTGCCAGGGAATCCCTCCCGACCTCCCATGCGCCTCCACGATGCCATGTTGCCTCCAAATCTCCTTTGGCATGCATGCCCGTCGTTCCCAGAGCACCCGAGACGCTCTCAAACTCCCCTCGGTCGCCCCCCCCCCCCCCCCCGCTCCATTTTACCTCACCCCCGAGCCCCTGTTGCACCCTCTCCACTCCCTCTCCCTCCTATTTGCATCCTGGGCCACCCCTAGGCCATTCCCATGTCCACGCGATTTTTGTCCCGACCGCGCTCGAATCCGAGCACCCCAAAGCCCCTCCGTTCTTTATAGCATCCCAGGAGCACCCCATCACCTCCATAGACCCACCCCCTTGTGCTCTTTCCTCTTTCCTCACGTCGCTTGAGTACCGCAACCACAGCCACCCATCTCCTGACCCGTCGTGGCCAAGGCCCCACACGCCCTGGCGCTTCCCCCGCAAAAATGGAGGCCTACGCGGATGCGGCTCATCGCCCAGAGCGCGCAAGTGGACATAGCACCGCGGGATATGGTCTGCACCGCTGGTGCGGGCTCGGCCAGTCTCCCATGCTTCTTCTCTGTTTGAGCGGGAGGAGGGAGACGATCTTGCCAGCGGGCCCCGCCTGTCGGCCGGCAAGTGAGGCTGTAAACGGAGCATCCAAAAAAAATCTGTAGGGATCAAATTCAAATTTGAATTTGATCTATTCAAACCCCTCTTTGCAAAAATCCTAGAGCATCCAAATCATCTCCAAACGAAGTGAATCCAAGTTCTAGGTGACTCTAAAATTAAGCCCTATTTTTCTAACCTTAGTCAAAAAAATCCATGCATTATTTCTATTGCACCAAATAAATAGGCCCTTTCACCGTATATTTCATGTTATAAAACCCCTAGAATATTCATCCCAACTCCAAATCTAGTGAGACAACTTCCTAAATGTTTCCATAATCATCCCCTAAGTGATAGGCATATCCACTCATTTAGATAAAACTATTTTCTGTATAGTTCTTATAGGGTCGCCAATTCCTCCTTTTCCACCATTCAAAATTCTCTTGTGATCCAAAACCCTTAGAACAAACCCTAGGTATTTTTCTTATGCGAGAGATGTCCAGGGAAAATGGAACTCCTATTTTTAAAAGCACTTTATTCTTTCTGCTTGTTGTGTGGCTTATCGTGATTATTTCCGATGATAGTTGACAAAATAGATGAATTGCTCGGAGTTGGACAAGAAGCTCCTTGTGAGCATCAAAACCGACAGATCTCTGGTAGGGGGTCCCAAACTGTGGAACTTAGATTAATGGGTTGCAGAAAAGAGGGGGATACAATGTTTACCAAGGTTGGGGACCTCTTGAGTAGGTAAAACCCTACGTCCTGCGTGATTATATTGATGTGGATGATGATTATAGAGTCAACCTCGAGACCGTGTATACTAAACCCTAGGTCAATTAACCTGTCTACATGAAGGAGAACCCCCGGTTTATATAGTCACCGGGGGGCATAAGGTTACATACAACCGACCTAGTCTCCTTTATTGGATGCCATGCCAATCTTCACTTTTTTTCTCCTTGAGTACGAGACGATCGCACAGCCCGGCCTACCATAGGGATGGCCCATCAGGCCAACCTGTTCTTCATAATCCGACTACCTAAGGACCCCTCAATCGCTGACTCCCTCAATAGCCCCCTTACTGGCCTTCAATGCCGATGTGTAGGACCTTCGGATGATTACGCCGAAAGTGTTCATCTTGCAACGTGAGTTACTTTGTTTCCTTCGAGCTAGAAATGATAATCTTCATCCTCGGCCTAATCATGATTATCGAAGCATCGCGATGCCCACAGATTTAAATTCTGCACAAAGATTAACAATAATTATCGATTCCCATGTGCCTTTGTAGAACCAAACACCTTTGGCAATCCCTAACGGAACCGTTCCCTATAGCAAGAGGGGGTAGCGCCCTTTATAAACATATCAAAATCTGTCTTGAGGCTTCTTCATTTCTTAGCCTCGCCAAGAAACCCTAGAGCTCTTGACACCCCCGGAGTTATGGCAGTTTCCTCTTCACGACCACTTGGTCCCCTTCTCGGGGACTCAGACAGTTCCTCTGCTTCTCTCCTCGCCTGCATGAGCTTGAAACGCAGGGATATCTTCCCCAATCGTTTCTCGCACCTACTTACGCCGGTCTGACCTCCATTGATGGGAAGACCTTCGTTGAAAATCCCCTTCCCCACAAAGGGGAGAATGGGTTTGCTTCGTTTCCTTCCAGGTGCGAGGGGTGGGATTCCCCATTCACCCTTTCCTAAGGGGGTTATTGCAGATCCACAATCTCACCCCCTGTTCCATCCTCCATATGTCAGGCTTCCTGGACTTATGCGAGATGTTCTTGGGTTGCGAGCCCCACTTTGATCTATGGAGAAAGTACTTCTGGATCGTCCCCCAAACCAGAGGAACGACAATCCTGGAAGTGGGGTGCCGAAGTTTGGATCATAGCCGACATAGGATACCTGATTGGGACACCGAAGAAGGAGCTCGATGAGTGGCCCTCAGAGTGGTTTTATATTGAGGTTGTTCCCCTATTCGAGCCAGTTCAGAGATGTCTTCCCGAATACTCCACGGATCCTTTAAAGAAGCGTTTAGCTGGAGGCCGGAGAGTCTTTCCCAACACGAGAGCTCCGAAATGAAGCGCCTATCTGCCAAGGTTAGGACACTTACTCATTGCGGGCTAACTATCATCGATGTGATGGATGCGGTGATTACCCGGTGCATCCAGCCACTTCAATAGCGCACACATTCTTGGTGGCGTTACAGCGGATGAGCGATTCCACCCGATCCAGAAGGCAAGGACCGGCCAACCAGAAGGCCTTGGCGGCCATTTTGGCCGATTTCTTTATCGGGGAAAATGAAGATTTTACCAGCCTCATCCCTAAGAATGGCTATTCGGCATACAACCCTCTCGAATGGGAAAGTGTGTTCATGCTCAAAGTTTTGGGCGTTCATGCCCTATATTGTTCGATTTACAATTCCTAACCCTTCCTTGCAGCCCTCGAAGAAATGGGTCGAGACGGTAAACTGTCCCGCGCCTCAATCCAAGGACTGCCCCCCCCTAACGACAATCCTCGGTTCCATGAAGACCCGAAGCTTTCGATCATCTTTGAGGATGGGGTGTTTTATCAAGAGGGAGTTGACGAGCACAGGGTGGCCCTTGTAGCTGAGAACCCCAATTCTCTTCCCTCCTCACGGAGTAAGAGAAAAACGACGATCCGACGAGGGGCCGTGCCCAGGGGTCATTGAAGCAGACATTGGACAACTCCTCGGATCAAGCCGGTCGGGGTTCTAACAAGCGAGGACGGGATTCCCGACCAAGAGGTGGCGGAGGAAACCTCATCCACTGCCCCTTCAGCAAAAAGGTGCACGAACCGACTTATATCCCTTATGATAATAAATGTCCTTCTATACTTTTATGATCCTTGACCAACCAATGTAGGAGCCACGCATAACCCTCCTCGCCCGAGGATGGTGTCGAGGTATTGGGTCGTCGAGCAAACCCAAGAATGTCAGCTAACACCGAAGTCCCAAACACGGGGCCACTCGCAGAGGGTTCAAATGCACTATTAGTAACTAACTCCGAATACGGGAGTGCAATAAATCATCTGCAGCGGAAGGAGTCATTAGGTCATCCTGTATTTTGCAAACAAGAGTTTAATGCTCTCAACTTGGCTGATGTGTACATCGGAGCCACGCGAGCCGACCTTAAAGAAGTGGCCGAGCAAGTGTCTGCCCATCTGCACGTAGCTTATCGACATTATTATATATGAACAAAAGCTCGGACCCAGTAGCCCCCGAGCCTTAATTTGGACGGGACGGCTGAACTAAGGGTCAATGTTAATTACCTTTCAATCTACAAGCTTTAAAGCAGGAAAACTGAAGTTTATCCAAAGATTTCCATCAAAGCCAGGATGATTTAAAAGCTAGTAGGGATGAGATGGAAGATGTGAACAAATTTACTTTACTAGCCCATGGTAAGGGAGTTAATTTGTGATATGCTAAATTTCCATAAAATGTTTTCTTCCAATAGCCAAAAAAAATTCTATAGCAGGTGAATCAATAAGGCCAAATGCAAAAATATCTGGATGCCTCCTCAGAGTCTCGGTGATATGCCGAATTGTAGCTTGAAGCCGGTCAACGCGTATTAAAGCGATGCCGCGAGGAAAACAACAATCTCAAGGAAGAGAATAAAAAACAAGCAGAGGAAGTTGAGAGTTTGTAGACTCAATTGGTGCAGACTCGAGAAGAGAACTAGAAACATAAAGGCGGCCTATTGTGTAAGTAAAGCCCTAACCTGTAAGTTATCCAAGTTTTATTATGTTGACCAAGAAAATGTGTGCTTTCTTTGGATTAGATCTTCTGACTGGGCGTCCTGAAGAGGAGGCCACTTCCTTTGGGGGCGTGTTGAAGGAACTGTCCATTGTGCATGAGCGGGCTCGAAAGGCTATGCGGAGTATGGTCTGAGCTTTATCGCCGAACCAAAACTCTCCGTAAGGGATGGCCGAGCTTGCCTAGAAATTTACACGAGCCCAAAGTCGCTTCGAATTGTGGAAGACCTCGTCCTGCCGAGAAGGAGCACGGGAGGCATGGGCTATGATGAAGACCCGCTTTACTCGTCTAGACCCCGAGCACATGGACCGGGTTGGACCAGCGGGGCCAGATGGTAAGGAGATTCCTCTACATCTAGTGTACGATCAAGTGATGATTCCCACATGCCTATCGCAGGACGAATGCATTTTAGATGTTATAATAGATCAACTAGACCAATCACCAAGCATGTGATCATATGTAATGATATTGGTGTGTTAAGGCACTTCCCTCCATATTTTGAAAATTTTGCCTTTAACGGGCCATCGGCTTCTACCTCCCCTGTTAACAACTGGGCAGTATTTCATACTTTGTATCCTACGAAGGTAGGAATGAATTTCCAATAACTAGGCAATCCGGGCATTTAGTACTAACAGACAAAAATTATATCGATGGATTATGTTATATTATGACGAGACGTAACAAACATCTTCTGGAAAAAAAATCCGTAATGGGTTCCTTTTTTCCATGTTCTACATGGTTTGTAGTCGGTATGGTTGTTTCTTCGTGCGAGAGGGTCACCGGTTTTATGATGCGAAATTGTCAAGTAGATGGGCATCGTCCTAGCCGATCAAGTTGTATCTCAAGAAGCTCTAGCTTTTGGCTTTACCCGTCTCAGGTATGTATCCGGGTGAACCGGCCGTAACAATCACAGTGGTTGTCCCTTTACCCTCTAGCCGAATATATCTGGAACCTAGAGAGTGAGCAGAGGAGCGAGGCAACCCGTCATTCCTAAAATCTTAATTCCAATTGATGCATAAAATGGCAAGAGTCGATGCTTTAATTGAACATCTGCACATGAACAAGTAGGTATGACAAATATATTGAACAACTCGTTAACGAAGGCCCCAGGTACTACTTTATCATTTTGTTTAACACGGATACTTTGATAAATGCCTGAGAACAACTAATGAGCCATCAAGAGGAAAGATAAACAATGTGAGTCAAATAGGAAAAAGGAAGTGACGGAAAAGGATGATGACAGTGGTCTAGCCTTAAAAACACTGAAGGCAAGCTGCATTCCATGGGTTCGGCTCGAGGCGGTTGTTTGCAGAATGCGCACACGATAAGAACGTCCTGTCAAGATATCATCAATTATAAAAGGGCCCTCCCACTTTGGTGGAAGTTTATGTTTCTGGTTCTCGGGGATGCGTAGGACGAGTTCTCCCACATTATATGCCTTTTCCCGAACTTCCCAGCTCTGATAGCTCCGAGCTTGCTACTGATATAAAGCTATGTCATGCTCGCCTTCTAGTGCATCTAAATCATCTTGCCGATCTAACTCGGCCTCTTTTTCCTCATACATATGCACCCCAGGTGCGTCGTATATAATGTCATAGGGGAGGACTGCTCCATCCCCGTACACCATAAAAAAGGGGGTGTACCCTGTGGAACGATTCGGGGTGGTGTGCACGCCCCATAGCACGGAGTCGAGGTCTTCCACCCATTGGCAATAGGATTCTTGAAGGGAGCAGACCAACCAACGTTTAATACCGCTCATAATGAGCCTCTTGGCTCTTTCAACTTTTTGTTGGTCTATGGGTGGTATACGAAAGCATAATCGAGTTTTCTGCCCAAGTTTGTGCCCCGGTCTTTTACCTCCTGGGCGGTGAAATTGGATCTGTTGTATGTTATTATGCTATGAAGAACACCATAACGGTGGATGACCCTAGAGATATATTTGATTACATGATTAGCTTTGGCCGAGCTGACCGGCTTTGATTCAATCCATTTGGTGAATTTGTCAACCATAACCAGGAGGTATTTCCTTTTCTTGGTCCCCCTTTAAGTGGCCCGACCATATCCAGACCCCAGACCGCGAAGGGCCATGTGGTCGGAATTGTCCAGAGAGCTGTTGGGGGCATGTGGCATTGGTTTGCAAAGTATTTACACCATGTACAACGTTGGATGAGTGCATGGGAGTCCACTCATGTTGTCGGACAGAAGAAGCCAGCTCAAAAGGCCTTACTGACCAAGGGTCGTCCTGCTGTGTGGTGACCGACCATATCGGCGTGTACCTCAGACAAAAGTTGACATCCATCCTCCTCGTATATGCACCGATGGAGTACTCATGTGGTGCTCTTCTTATATAGCTCGCCCTCGTGGTCCTTGTAAGCCTTTGATCGGCGAATGATAGTCGTGCATCGGTCTGGTCATCTGGGAGCTCCTTGCATAATAGATAAGCAAGGAATGGGTCGATATGTGGCGTGATTATGGCCATGACCTCATGGGCCGAGGGCGTTTTTTCAATTGAAGATTCGTCAATGACTTGATCGCCATGCACGGTTGTTGGGGGTACCACCTTCTCTTCGACATTGGCTCCTGTGTGGACCATCTCGTCTTGCCATACTATGGATGGTTTGAACAGACGTTCTAGAAATATTTTGCTCGGGACGAGGTCAAGCTTTGCACCTAAGCTGGCGAGAACTTCCGCTACTTGGTTGTTGTCTCTTGAGATGTGGTGGAACTCTAACCCTTCAAAACGTGTTGTTATTTTGAGGATGGTGTTTCTATAAGCCACCATTTTTGGATTCTTTGCATTGAATTCACCGTTAATTTGTGAGATGGAAAGATTAGAGTCTCCTCGTACCTCGAGCCGCTGTATACCCATTGAGGCTGCCATCCGAAGACCATGTAATAGCACTTTGTATTCCGTTGCGTTGTTTGAGTTGGCGTACATGAGCTGTAGTACGTAACAAACTTTATCTGCGGTAGGGGATGTGAGAATCACTCTAGTCCCTAGGCCGGCGAGAGTTTTGGACGCGTCAAAATACAAGGTCCAATGATCATAAGTGATGTACTCTCTGGGAAGCTCGACCTCGGTCCATTCAGCCACGAAGTCGGCCAGGACCGGAGATTTGATGGCCCTTCGTGGTTTGTAGGTGATCTCGAATGGCAGGAGCTCGATGGCCCATTTTGCTATTCGGCCAGTAGCATTCTTATTGTTGATAATATCATTCAATGGAACTTTCAAAGTCATAGTGATCACACACTCCTCGAAATAGTGTCGAAGCTTACGTGATGCCATAAACATTGTATAGGCGATCTTTTGGTAGTGTGGTTACCTGGTTATGCATGGGGTGAGTACTTCGGATACGTAATAGACCGGCCTATGAATCCATAGTTGTTGGTCCTCAGCTTCTCGTTCTACGACGTGTACCGCGCTGACGACTTGGTTCGTGGCCAAGATGTATAGCAACATCGTCTCCCTTGTGAAGGCTGCTGCTTGTATGGGGTTGCTCGCTAATATCGCCTTGATGTGCTCCACAACTGTTGTGTCCTCGTCAATCCACTTGAAGTCTTTGGTTTTCTTCAGCAATCGATACAGTCGGATAGCCTTCTCGCCTAGACGAGATATGAATTGGCTTAGGGCCGCCACGCAGCCTGCCATCTTTTCGATGTGTTGTAGCTCTGTTGGTGTCCCAAGCTGTGACAATGTGATTCATCTTTGTGATATGATAAATCCAAGGAGTTTGCCGGCAGGGACTCCGAAGACTCATTTATCCGGATTAAGACGAATATTGTGTGCTCGTAAGTTGGCAAAGGTCTCCCTGTGGTCGTCCACCAGCTGGTTGACGTGTGTGGTCTTAATGACCACATCGTCCATGTATGTATGTACCATTTTGCCATTTGTTTCCCCAAGCAAATCAGGATCATGCGCTGATAAGTGGCTCCCGCATTTTTTAGCCCGAACGGCATTGTGTTAAAGCGGAATGGCTCGTAGGGTGTTATAAAAGCGGTTGTTGCCTGATCGAATATCTTCATCTTGATCTTATGGTAGCCGGAGTAGGCATCAAGGAAACGCAAGGAATCGTGTCTAGCTGTGGGGTCGATAATTTGGTCTATTCGGGGCAACGAAAAAGGATCCTTAGGGAAGGCTTTGTTTAGGTCTTTAAAATCGACACATATCTTCCATGATTTATCCATCTTTGGTACCATGATAAGGTTTTCCAACCAGTCAGGGTGTTTACTGCCACTAATAAACCCGACTTCCAATATCTTGGCAATCTCCTCGCCCATGGCTTGGCGTATACGTTCGGAAAATTGGCGCAACGCTTGTTCGACAAGTATAAAGCTGGCGACTATGTTCAGGCCATGCTCTGCCAGCCCCCGAGGAATTCCTCGCATGTCTGAGGGGTGCCAGGCAAAAATATCCAAATTTTCGCGTAGAAAGGAGCGTAGTGCTTCGTTGATTTCGGGCTCCGGTTGTGCCCCGATAGATGTTGTTTTATTGGGATCTGTTGGGTGTACCTGGAATTTGACGATTCCCTTAGCAAGTTTGAAGTATGTGGACTTGGGCCATTTGCCGAGGATTACGTCGTCTTTGTCCACCACGGGACGTAGTGTCGTCAGTTCTTCTACAGCAAGGGTCTCCTCTAGTACCTCGAGGGCGAGGGATGCCATTTTGTTTTCGGCTCGAAGGGCTCTTTTGGGGTCACTGTTTACTATTATCACTCTGGTTGGCCCTGGCATTTTTAGTTTCATGTACCCGTAGTGTGGTATGGCCTGGAATCGTCTGAAGGCTTCGCGTCCCAATAATGTGTGCTAACCGTTGTGGAACAGGACGATATGAAAGAGCAACACTTCGGATCAGTAATTATCGGGGGTACCAAATACTACATCAAGCTCTATTCGTCCTGTGCAGCGAGCCTCTCTACCGAGGACAATACCCCGGAAGGTGATTGTGCTCGGCTCGATTCGAGATCAGTCGAACTACATTTTTTCAAGTGTGTCCTCGTAAATGAGGTTGAGGTTGCTGACCCCGTTCATTAGTACTTTGTTGAGTCTGAATCCATCGACTATGGGGTTCAAGACTAGGGCGGAAGGTACCCGGCATGTGCTGGCCATCCGCTCGTCACCTTGATCGAAGATGATAGGTGTGTTCGACCATGGGTTTTTTGCCGCTACATGGTGGATTTGATGGAGCTCCCAAAAGGCTCTCTTTCTCTGATTTTTTGAGGTGAACGTCTCATAGATCGTTAAGATTTCTATTGTAGTATCCGGCAGTGCAACTAGCCGGCGCTCTGAGGGTGTTACATTGAGGATGGTCTCTCCGCTTTTTGCGACCTTTCTGAGGACCCATCATGCTCTAAGGCTATGGATGGAGCTTGATTCACGCGGTGCAGAATGTACGGGGCATGGCTTATCCAAAAGTACGTAAAGGACCGATTTAGTCTCCGTCTGAGTTCTTTTCACCCAATTTTCGGTTGTCACCGGCCCCGTGACCGAGGTGTGCATCTGGTCTGGATTTGTGTGGAGAGGCTAGGGTCATTGCACATTTGCTGAATTTGCAAAGTACTTTCCACGGCACAGTATTTAAGCACTAGGATCGACAACTCGATGAAGGATTGAATCCGGCGACGGGAGAGGGCATTGAGGATACCCTCATCATGGCAATGCTGCTGGAAAGCATGAATAAGCTCCTCCTCATTGCAGCCTCCGATCATGTTGTAGAGGAGGAATCTAGCCCAAAAGTGGTGTACTAATTCCCCTGGCCTCTCTGTGACTTCATGTGTGGCCGAAGAGTCGTACTCTTCCGTCTTATGCTCGAGTTGGGTGGTGGGTGGGGAAAGATTTTGAATTCCCGTGATTAGTGGGCACGAGACCTCGATGGTCGTGTTCCCAACTCGGTCGCGCACTGGACCTACCGCTGGCCCCGACACGTTGTCGGGGCGAGATAGATTTTTTGGACTATTAGTTGAGTCTGGAAGCTTATTGATCAGGACGTAAACCGTCCTCCACTCAGGTGACTGGTGCGGGCAGCCCGTAACCGAGAACTCGACGATCTTGGCCAAGTGTGTACCAGGCGGGATGTAAATTTCTGTGTCGTCGCGTATAAGCGTGATCTGATCGTATATCGAAACCTGGTCGTTCGTCATTCCCATAACTTGTATCTCATCGAGTAGCTCATGTAGCTACGGTATTTCAATGGAGCTCGCATCGCTTACAAGTTCGGGTTCAACCCATGTCACCGATCCCCTTGTAGTGCTCAAGATCGCTCCCAGAGTGTTCTTGGTTAGGACACGCTCCAGCATGTTCAACACGCCGAGCTCTAAGGCGGGGGTGGGGACGCTGGTCGTCCTCGTGGCGTGGTCCACGGTTTCCGATATCGAAGCATCGCGGCCTAAGAGTTCCTCAAGAGGACCTAAGAGTCTTGTTAATGCAAGATCTCCCCGGGGGTCAGTGGTGAACTATAGGTTCCCGAACCTGACCTCTTGACCGGGGGAAAAGTTGTCGACCAAGCCGAGGTGGTCGGCCGAGGAGACATGCAAAACAACGCTTCAAAAAGCAAAGATTTTTCCGGGGACAAAGACATCCATGTTGATGATCTCATTGCGGATGACTAGACGTGCCTACGATCCTTCGGGCGATCCAATCAATGGAACTCCCAATGAAAGCACCAATGTCAACATCAAAACCGGAAGATCTCAGGTAGGGGGTCCTGAACTGTGGACCTTAGATCGATGGGTTGCACGAAAGAGGGGGAGACGGTGTTTACCCAGGTTCGGGCCCTCTTGAGGAGGTAAAACCCTACGTAATGCTTGATTACATTGATGTCAATGATGATTATAGAGTCTACCTCAAGATCGTTTATACTAAACCTAGGTCAATTAGAATGGCTACATGAACGAGTACCCCCAGTTTACATAGTCACTGGGGGCCTAGGGTTACATACAACCGACCTTGTCTACTTTACTTGGTTGCCATGCCGGTCTTTGGTGTTTTCCTCCTTGAAAACGAGACGACCGCACAGCCCGGCCTACCATAGGCACGGCCCATGAGTCCAACCTCTTCATAGTAAGCCGACAACCTAAGGACCCCTTAATCCCGAACAAACACTAGGTATTTTTCTTATGACCACACATGTCCACGGAAAATGAAGTCCTATTTTTAAAGCACTTTTATTCTTTCTGCTTGTTGTGTGGCTTATCTCTTGTTGTTTCCGATGATAGTTGACGAAATAGACAAAGTGCTCGGAGTTGGACGAGAAGCTCGTGAAGCCCTCAAAATTTTTGCTGAACCAGGAAAGCAGCCCTTTGACCATGTCTTAGAAACTATTTTCATGCATGTCATATATAGCACTTCGTTCAGATGCATAAGATCTTGTTGAATCGGTGACTACCTCAGTGGGATGTTTCCGATAACTCCTTGTTTACACTTTCACTTGAGCATGACCCTACCTTCCTATGAGAGTTGTGCGGCTGGGAAGTATGGTTTCCAGTAGTTGCTACGCAATAGGATGGAAACATGCGTCATGACGATAAAGGAGAGTGATTTCAAAGGTTTTACGAAAACCCCGTCGGGTGCCACTAATGCCCGAGGGAGATGGTGTGAGCTAGGTAACCACTTGGGAAATAAGTCATGTACCGAGGCTAGTGAGTGTGTGGTCTTAGAAAATTAGATTGGTTTAAGTTGTGACTGTTACTCCAACCTTACATGTACAACCACGATATGCCTTATGGGACGGGGCTTTCCTGATTACTATGGTTGGTGCTAGTAGAGAGCCCGCATTACTGGCGGAGGGAGTGATGTGGTCACTCTCGAGATGGGGTCGAGCATAGAGATGGGCGACCATGGACTGTTTTCACAGACACCGGGCACACCGTTGCGTGCCCTCGTGGATGACACGTGAATCTGCATCCCGAGGGATTATCACCAACGAGTGGTCTCTTTGCTAGTATCATCATGGGAAAGGTAATGTTCGGGTACTTACCTCGGGTATGAGAAATATCGCGAGTCATGTCTTGACACGGAAGTTTCCCGAGTCTTGTGGGTAAAGTGTGCAACCTCTTCATAGTGTAAAACTAAATGAATAGTCGTGTCCAAGGTCAAGGACAGTTCGATGACCACTCTTGGGCTATGTGCATGTTTACCAAACAGTGTGCGTGTGTGAGAAAGGTGGTTATGTGAGAAACGTGATACCTGAGCTAAGTCAGACGTCTTGGCTTGATTGGTTAACATGGAATGTTCAAGCCTCTATTGATATTGATATATGTAACCTGTTCACATTTGTATAGCTTACCTCATGATGCATGCCCACGAGAATTTGATCATGTCATTGCACGAGGAAAAATCTGCTTTCCGCAAATTACCTATTGGTGTTTTTTCCTGCATTGTTATTGCCTTGTTTCAAGCATGGGTTGCTTGCAAGTCCATTCAAAGTACTTATTGGCTTTCCACTTGTTATTTCATTGACTAGGAATGAGAGAACATGATATGATGAACATTACCTTGGCGACGTAGGTGCATTCTAGGATGCTTCCTAGTCAGAATGCGTGTAGGGTTAAGAAGATGGCATCGGTTGATGCTATCTTTGAAGATTTCTTCTGCAATATTGAACGCTGGTCCACAAGGGCCATATACGAGCTAAAAAGTACGTAATGGATGTAAGACTCATGTTATTCAGTTTTTTGTGCGTTCAGTGAGCATTGATCTCTGGGATCACTATGCATGTACATTCGATGATCATTACTTATGAGCCGGGGTACCCATAGAGCTGATATGAGAGCCAAGTAGACTATAGGAAGCCCTTAGTTAGCATGGACGTTAGTTAGGACAAACTATTTTCCCCAGACCCTTCAAAATCACTTACAAAACCTCTATATTCCTCACCTGTTCTAAATTTTTTCAAGGAAGCGAAGGTTTTCTCCTTCGCACTTCCACCCTTATTTTCTTGACTCTCCCCATCTGCTTTTTCAAAACATGCAAACGATCGCAAACCCCCTTATGCCCGTGGCCACTGGATTACTTGAAATCCTCATGGAAAACTTGAAAGGAAGCAACCTTGGGATACGACGGTCAAGGCATAAGATATGCAAGTTCAAGATCATGAGATGCATCGAGCGAGTTTTTCCTTATTGTTGTTGTATCGATAACTGTCTGTGGATGAAACCTCGCCATTTGGTCCGACTCACCATAATGAGCAGGAAAACGGTTCTCTTCGTCCCCCACTCTTGGTGTCATATTTGCATCCACATTACCGACAAGTCGAAACTCTGACATGGATGTCATTTCATAAAGGATGGTCCACTCGGAAACCTCGGTGTCGTGGAAGACAAGAAGACATTGGCAGGATTACAAAGACAATAGGAGACCCTGCCGATGACGGCCATGAGGAATCATTTTCGCTGTCATCTCACCAGATGAGAAGCTGACAAGGACTCCTTCCAGCTCAACCGAGTCATTTCGACAACCAACTACAAGTGCCATAGAAACACACGAGAAGACCGAGAAGAATGAGCGGACTCCCCAATAAGACACAAAGAAAGAAAGACTACTAAGTCCGAGAACCCCTTAGGTAGGATGAGTCGTGTATCCCCTATGCTAAGTCGAGTATGTGTGATGGTTCGAATGGAACCATACTGTGCGCTGCTTGTTTTGCTTACTCGTGCCTCGATATAAGTTGCACTTTTGCCCCAAACAACAAGTATGCGACTATATCTCCTACCTCATCTTGATGTTTGTGGTTGACCTTTCGACACTTGTTTGATTGCACTTGCACTATACCGCCCCCTTAGGCAATCCCCCCTATGCTACATTTTCTCTCTCTCACCTTTCTAGACAACTGAAGACCAACAAGACAAGATGCACCAATGAGCTACCTCGACACACAACTAGACTAAAGCCTTTGACTACGACGCGCTCAATCAGACACAACTCGTAGCTTTATGCTTCTCCCTCAAATTTGGAAACCCTCCCTTGACCTCACAAGCTTCCCTAGCTCAAACCTCTTATCATGTGTTTAATACACGGATTTTCTAGAGCACCCATTGAGATCCGATAACCCCAGCTTAGCACTAGGATCATTATGGGACTAGTGATCATCGTGGGCAAACATCTTTCATTCTTAAGCTAGCACCAGAACCTTGATACCATAGGAAGGATCCTTCTGGGATATATGATTTATAGACAATGATTTTTTGTCACTATAATAGGTGTCTTAAGGACGTAGCTAACCCCTTTGGTGGATTACGGGTACTTTAATGATGACAGGTGGCTTGGTGGAACAAGTTGATAAAGTAGCATAACCTACATATTTTTGGAGTAAGTTTGGATTCAGTACAAAAATTATGATCATGGGCTAAAACTCATGGTGGTATAATAAAGTGACTTTGTCAAGTAGCAGTCATGGATTAATAATGACTGGTGTCTACTACACATCTCCTTCTTGTAGACTCGTGTTGGGCCTCCAAGCGCAGAGTTTTGTAGGACAATAGCAAGTTTCCCTCAAGTGGATGACCTAAGGTTTATCAATCTATGGGAGGCATAGGATGAAGATGGTTTCTCTCAAGCAACCCTGCAATCAAATAACAAAGAGTCTCTTGTGTCCCCAACACACCCTATACAATAGTAAATTGTATAGGTGCACTAGTTTGGCGAAGAGATGGTGATACAAGTGTAATATGGATGGTAGACATAGGTGTTTTTAATCTGAAAATATAAAAACAGCAAGGTAACGAATGATAAAAGTGAGCACAAACGGTATTGAAATGCTTAGAAACAAGGCCTAGGGTTCATACTTTCACTAGTGCAAGTTGTCTCAATAATACTAACATAGTTGAATCATATGTATATACCTCTCGTGCGACAAAGAGTTCACTCCAAAGTCACAAATAGCGGAGAACTAACAAAGAAATTATTATAGGGTATGAAACCACCTCAAAGTTATATTTTCCGTCAATCTTATGATCTATCCCTATAAGTGTCACGAACGGCCCTAGAGTTCGTACTAAAATAACACCTTAGGACACATATCAACGAAAACCCAAATGTTACCTAGATGCTCCAATGTCACCACAAGTACCCATGGGCTTGATTATATGATATGCATCACACAATTTCAGATTCTTCATGTTCAATCCAACACAAAGAACTTCAAAGAGTGCCCCAAAGTTTCTAGCGGAGAGCCAAGACTAAAACGTGTGCCAACCCCTATGCATAGATTCCCAAGGTCATGGAACCCGCAAGTCCATTGCCAAAACATACATCAAGTGGATCAATAGAACATCCCATTATCACCATGGTTATCCCATTGCAAGACATACATCAAGTGTTCTCAAATCCTTAAAGACTCAATCCGATAAGAAAACTTCAAAGGGAAAACTCAATTCATCACAAGAACGTAGACAGGGGAAAACTCCATATGATTCATCTATATTAATAAAGCTCGCGATACATCAAGATCGTACCATCTCATGAACATGAGAGAGAGAGAGAGATCAAACACATAGCTACTAGTACATACCCTCATCCCTGAGGGTGAACTCCTCCCTCCTCGTCATGGAGACCGTCGAGATGATGAAGATGGCCTCCGATGATGGTTTATCCCTCCGGGGGAGTGCTGGAACGGGCTCCCGATTGGTTTTTTGTGGCTCTGGAGACTTGCGGCTGCAAAACTCCCGGTCTAGGTTTCATTCTGGAGGTTTCTTGATTTATAGGAATTTTTGGCGTCGGTCTCACATCAAGGTGGTGCCCGAGGAGCCCACAAGACAGGGGCTCGCCCCCTTGGTTTTGGCCAGGTGGTGGACCCCCTTCAGTTGATTCTTTCGCTAGTATTTTCTTATATTCTGCAAAAATATTCTCCGTAAATTTTCAACTCATTCCGAGAACTTTTATTTCAGCACAAAAACAACAGCATGATAGTTCTGCTGAAAACAACATACTCGGGGTTAGTTCTAATCAAATCAGACCAAAATCATATAAAATTATTGTAAACATGGTATGAATACTATAGATACATTGGAGACGTATCAGCACCCCCAAGCTTAATTCTTGCTCGTCCTCTAGTAGGTAAATGATAAAAGAAATAATTTATGAAGTGTGAATTCTGGCAAGTGCACAAGTTTGATCAATGATACTTCCAATCACATTTTCTAGCATCAATATAAACCATAAAATAGTAGCTCATCTCATAAAACTTCTCATGATCAAGTAATAAGCTATTCACATGTTAAAGTATAGACCAAAAAGTTTCTTGAAAACTAACAAACCATAATCCTAGTCATCGAACAATTGCAATTCATCTTATTTTCAGGAAGGGTCTATGCAAGAGCTTTGATTTAGAAAATTCCACATATTCAACTATCATATATTCTTCCATGATTGCTAACACTCAAAGCATATTTGTAGAGCAAATGGCATCCGTCAAACACAAAGAAAGATTGGGGCTTAAAGATTTGCCTCCCAACGTATTTATCATATAGATAATTGTAAACAATAATAATTCATGATCAAATATATTTGAATGGCCATATATGCTTGGATCTTCCCCCCACCACATGATGCTTGCCAAAACAAAAAAGCGAAATATAGGAAGTGGTGAAGATCACCATTACTCTTGTATAAAGGTAAGTACTAGAAAGTAAAAGACAGGCCCTCCGTAGAGGGAAGCATTGATTTGAAGAGGTGCCAGAGCTCAAGCTTTTAAAACAGAGATGAATACTAATTTTGAGAAGTATGCTTTCATTGTCAACATAACAACCAAGAGATCTCGGTATCTTCCATGCTAGATACATTATAGGCGGTTCCCAAACAGTGTGGTAAAGTTTTTACTCCCCCTCCACCAATCAATCACACTCCACACCAAACCGAATCCACGAGTACCGTCGATACAAACAACAATCCTGGGGGAGTTTTGTTTCATTATATTTTTATTTGATCTTTGAGCATGGAACCGGGCATCTCGAATACCAGCCACTTTCTCGTCAATGATAGTGAACCAACACATATCGTGAGAATAACCCACCTAGCATGGAAGATACTAACAACCCCTAGTCACTATATGAGTGATTCGGGCATACAAAACAGAATATTATTTGAAGGTTTAGAGTTTGGCACATGCAAATTTAATTGGAACGTCAGGTAAATACCGCATATCGGTAGGTATGGTGGACTCATATGGAACAACTTTGGGTTTAAGGGTGTTTGGATGCACAAGTAGTATTTCTACTTGGTGCGGATGTTTTGGTTAGTATGACGTGGAAACAAGCACCACATGTTGGAGGACCCATAACAGTATAACTTCTCTACAAATATACCCAAACATAAATCATTACGTTGTCTTCCTTGTCGAAATTCAGATAATTTGCTCAAGTTTGAAAATAATTAATGAGCTCACAATGATATAAGATGTCCAAGATAGTATATTTATATGTGGAATCTCTCTTCCTTCAATCTTCTTTCATGAATTATTCAAGTGACCAATGCGGTGTTTGCTAACTTTCAATAAATTTTACCACCTATACTTATTATGTGTGAAGTCATTACTCCCCATGGGATAAGTATATGAAGCATATTTAATTTCATGTTTCTGATATTCAATTCATTCAACCATTTACTCATAGGATATAAGTGAATGACAAAACTACTCCAAAACATATAAGTGAAGATCAATGAGTCAAACAATTAAGTAGCAATGTGAGGAGTTTCTCTCTATATCTTAATAAAGATTATTAGATCTGAGTATTTTATTTAAACAACAAGCAAAAGAAAAATAGCACTCCAAGAATAGGACGCATCAAGTGAACGAATAAAAAATTAGGCTCAACATAAGCTAACCGATAGCTGACGAAGAGAGGTGGGATGCGTAGCATCTGCAAGCTTAGATGATTGAGATTTCTTGAAATATTAAATTTTGGTGTCTTGGGCATCCTCAATCTTGAGCTTTTGTTTCTTTCTCAATCCTCTCGTATCCCGGTTTCACCTATTCTCAAAGACTTCATCCACACAAAACTTGAAAAGAACTCGTGAAATAGGTTAGTGCACATAATAATATATCAGCTCTTTATGAAGTGCCAAAACAAGTTACATAATAGTTGCAAACATCATCTACTATTTACTATCATTTCCACAATTTATATCTATCAATATAGGCCATGGAAACTATAGGATAAGTAGATAACAAAACTATGATAGAAATCTGTCCAAACAGAACAGTCTCTAGTAATTTATGAAAATAGTGTAGTTTTGTAACTCCAAAAATTATTAACATTTAGGACATGCAATGAAATTTATATAACAACACTATGTAAAAAATTCAAAAACTTTTCATGTTCCAGTAAAATATGAAAATTCAAACACTACAACACCAGTTTCTGTTTTTACACAGCACCAATCAAAGCATGCAATGCAAGCATCCTAATGCAATTCTTGGAACTTTTTATTGAAAAACAAGATTATAAATAACACCAAACAGAGAACAACAAAATAAAATGACGCTCAAAACAAAACTCATATTATGTGACGAATAATATAGCTCCAAGTAAGATATACCGATAATGTTGAAGACGAAAGAGGGGATTCCTTCCGGGGCATCCCCAAGCTTAGGCGCTTGAGTCTTTCTTGGATATTACCTTTGCGGTGCCTTGGTAATACCAAATATTAGGTTCTTGTCACTCCTTATTTTCCACATATCGGCGTCTCACCCAAAACATGAAAACTTCAATCACACAAAACTTAACGGAACTTCGTGAGATGGGTTAGTATAATAAATAATGATAATTCACTTAGGTACTGTCAAGAAAAGATTCAGAATTGTTCACACATGATACCTACTGTATTCTACTATTCCCATAAATTATATCACTGAATGTAAGCTATGGGTACACTAAAACAAGCAAACTATGCATGCAAAACAGAATCTGTCAAAAACAGAAGAGTGTGTGTAGATATGTAGTGTAACCATACTTCTCGGTATCTAAAAATTCTGAAAAACTAGTAATATCCAGTAAATTTATATATCAATTGTGTGTAAAAATTTCAGATCAAAATCTCATTCCAGTGAATTTACAAAATTCCTGGACTGAGAAGAAATGTTTCTGTTTTTGCACAGAATCAAGTCAACTATCATCCACACTATCCCAAAGGCTTTACTTGACATTTTATTGAAATAAAAGGCATCAAATATGATTACTACAGTAGCTTAATCATGTGAACACCAAAAAATATAAAGTAAAATTGTTGGGTTGTTTCCCAACAAGCGCTTTTATTTAAAGCCTTTTAGCTAGGCATGATGATTACAATGATGCTCACATAGGAATAATTATTATAACATGCAAAAGAGCATCATGAATCTCATGACAAGCACATTTTAGTCTAACACACTTCCTATGCATAGGGATTTTGTGAACAAACAATTACGGGAGCAAGAATCAACTAGTATAGGTAGGCAAAACAAGCATAACTACAAAACTTTGAACACATAGAGAGGAAACTTGATATTATTGCAATTACTACAAGCATATGTTCCTCCCTCATAATAATTTTCAGTAGCATAATGAATGAATTCAACAATATAACTATCACATACAGAATTCTATTGATGATCTACAAGCATAGACATTTTATCACTCTCCACATAAGCAAACTTCTTCTCATTCATAATAGTGGGAGCAAACTCAACAAAATAACCATCATGAGGTACTTGATTGACATAACCAATTTGAATATTAAAATCATGATAACAAGTTTCATGGTTACTATCACTCTTTGTAGCATACATGTCATCGCAATAATTAGCATACATAGGAGGCATGCTATCATCATAATAGGTTTGCTGATCAAAACTTGGCACACTAAAAATATCATATTCATCAACCATAGCATCCCAAGCTTGTGGCTTTGCATATCATTCGCATCATGAATATTCAGAGAATTCATACTAACAATATTTCTATCATGATCATGACTCAAAGATTTAGTGTCAAACATTTTGATAACTTCTTCTTCTAACACTTTAGCACAATTTTCCCTTCCATCATTTTCACGAAAGATATTAAAAAGATGAAGCATATGAGCCAACCTCAATTCCATTTTTTTGTATTTTTCTATTATCAAACCAAACTAGTGAAAAATATGAAACTAAAAGATTTGATTGTAAGATCTAAATATATACCTTCAAGCACTCACCTCCCCGGCAAGGGCGCCAGAAAAGAGATTGATGTCTACTACACAACCTTCTTCTTGTAGAGTCGTGTTGGGCCTCCAAACGTAGAGTTTTGTAGGAAAGTAGCAAGTTTCCCTCAAATGGATGAACTAAGGTTTATAAAATAGTGGGAGGCATAGGATGAAGATGGTCTCTCTCAGGCAATGCTGCAATCAAAGAACAAAGAGTCTCTTGTGTCCCCAACACACCCAATACAATGATAAATTGTATAGGTGCACTAGTTCGGCGAAGAGATGGTTATACAAGTGTAATATGGATGGAAGATATAGGTTTTTGTAATCTGAAAATATATAAGTGAAACATAGCTACTGGTACATATCCTCAGCCTGATACGGTTCTACATGAAAATGGATGGCAGATATGGTTATACATCAAGATCGTGCCATCTCAAGAACACGAGAGAGAGAGAGAGAGATCAAACACATAGCTACTGGTACATACCCTCAGCCTCGAGGGGGAACTACTCCCTCCTCGTCATGCAGACCGTCGGGATGATGAAGATGGCTTCCGGTGATGGTTTTCCCCTCCGACAGGGTATCGGAACGGGCTCCCGATTGGTTTTCGTGGCTCTGGAGGCTTTGTAGTGGCGGAACTCCTAATCTAGGTTTCTTTCTGGAGGTTTCTTGATTTATAGGAATTTTTGGCGTCGGTCTCACATCAAGATGATGCCCGAGGGGCCCACAAGACACGGGGCGCGCCCTAGTGGGGGACACGCCCCCGTGGCTTCTGGCCAGTTGGTGGACTACCTCCGGTTGATTCTTTCGCCAGTATTTTTTATATTTTACAAAAATATTCTCCATATATTTTTAGCTAGTTCCGAGAAATTTTATTTCTACACAAAAACAACACCACGGTAGTTGTGCTGAAAATAGCGTCAGTCCAGGATACGTTGGAGACACTTATTCGGATACTCCATAAATTATAGATATGTTGGAGACGTATCAATGACTTGGAGTAGTAAGTAGGAATTCTCGCCGTACATGAGATTTTGATCAAAATAGGCAACTCTAATAGGGTGGTGGTATTAAGTAAGTCTACACATTTTGGAGTAATTTGGATTAAGTCCAGTGATATTGATGATGATACCACGCCTTTCAGTGGATGATAAGTGGACGTAATTGGATGACGTTAGGGATGATTTAAGCATCTATATAGTTGGACCTTGGAGTTTAGTAGCTCACGATATTAGGAGTTGGTGGGTATATTCTGATATAATTCTTGCAATGATATGTGGATTAGAAAGGACTCTAGGTGATTATATAGAAACCCATCAATATTGGGTTTGTAGGAGTGACGGGTCAAGTGCTAATTGATAGGATTGATGGACCACTTGAATGGACTCGTAGGAAGGAAACAAGATCTTGGATTGGTATGACATGTGTTTCCTTAACATAGAGATGTAGTACCTTATACCTTGGATAATTTAAGTGAGCGCTTGGATTGTGGTATCTTAGTCAAGCTTAGCAACTTGTATGCTTCCCGGGGATTTTTACATAGTGATACGCATGAGCTAGTTATAGCATGCTTATGAGATTTTGGTTTAGTACTTCCCTCAAACCTTGGATTTTCATATCATAAGAGATGTTGGGGATGACTTATATGACATGGTACCTTTTATGACATTCAATGATTCAGTTCGGAGGATTTGATAGGACTATTGCCATCAAATAAAGTGTGCTCAAGGATAAGGTGATGGCTGTTCACTCACATCCTAAGACCCTTAAAACGCTGAAGCTTTCACTATCCATAAACGTACGGGCTGTCACCATAAGCCTTGGCTCTAAGTCATTAGACTATAGAGAACACTCCACCTCGACCACCACTAAACCCCTGGACAAGTGAGCATCGAGGACAAGTACCCGCTCCTCTCACACATCCCATGAGCATAATGCTTGTGTAATGATTGGAGAAATATGGTGTTGTCCTCATGGATGACAAGCTTATTTATCCAAGAAGGGTGAGGAGCACCTTAGTCCTCTTTGGATAGACCCCCGATAACCCCGATCACCATGCCTCTCAAGTGTAAGGTTTTACCTTGAAGGAGATGGACCCCTCGAAGCACCCTCCAAGCAGCAGAAGACAATCCTACCCAAGCAAGGTGAAGAACCACCACGGTCGAGTGGACACAACAACGAAGAAGAAGCAATAAGAGTCAACCACCACTCCTCTGTTGGCTACATCAACTATGTTAAGAAGCGTTGACGCTCAAGCATGATGAAACCTTTGGACGGAAAGAGAAATCAAAGTGCCCTTTTTTCCAATCAAGAACGTGAGTCCTGAATGGACCATGGTGAAACCCTTGTCGAAGGAAGTTCACCCCGCTTGCCAAGCGTCGGACTTTGAGGGTTTGATGACTGGTCTATACTTTTGGGTAGCCTACTCGTATAGGATCCCTCAAAAACCTTTCCTAGGTGGTAAAACCCATTTTAATACAAGCTCTCCAAACTTAGTCTTAGGGACAAGACTCAGACCTGACCTTTCACACTACAACAAGAACCTACCTACAACAACGTTTTTTCCGTATCTAGAAGCCCATATATGCGTTGCAAATGACTTTACCAACGATTTGGGATGCGGTGCCTTATCATTGTTGCTAGCGCATAATGCAACGCTTATACCGCCGTTGGTAAAATTGATCATTGCAAGAGTACAACAAATAAAACCGATTGTTACAACACTTATATATGTGGTTACTTAATGTACAAGAATCCACTTGTAATAGAGAATTTGCAATGTTTTAATGTGATTATTATTATTATTACTATTACTATTATTATTTTTGTTGTTATTATTATTATTGTTGTTGTTGTCATTATTATTATTATTGTTAGAAATTAAATTAATGCATCACATAATGGTGATAATTACGTATATCAAGTTAGGAGAAAAAAGAGAATATACTCATCATGGGAAGGAATCATATATTGAATAAAATTTTTGGATTACAATAACTGATATTACATGAGGAACATCATCCAAATGGGATGCATGATCTAAATAGTTTCTTGACAGCCAAAGTTAAACTAAAAACCTCCATCACCATATTAACTAAAATTTGGTCGAGGAACACAATCCAACATGAACAATATCCCTACAACTTACCTAAAACTGAAAGCATCCATCATCATGAACCGAAACACTGACATTCGTCATCATCATCATTACAGTATACTTGCCGCGCACAATTATAATCATCCATATATCTTTTGAATCTACAAGGAAAATAACAAAATGAACGGTTAACACAATGCATTGACATGATAAGTAGTTACACAGGCAAGATATCACACACGTACGGAGGTTGAAGGCCTTGTAATCTTTGTTTCTCGGCACTAACGAGTATTGCAGTTTTCGACATGCACTGCCCAGAATTCATTTGTAATTTCGTCACCATCAAGTTTAAATTTAGGATAACTACTTAGAGCTGTAGAAAGAGCAAATAAGAAGTAAGAAGTCTGATAGAAAATAAGAACTAAAAAAAATAAACAAGCTAGCACTCAAGTTTAATCATTCCTATTTTAATCTTTAGAAACAGATACTAAATCAGCTACTCAAATCTTCCATGTCAGGAATCAGGTTTGAAAACTAAGTTTGATGGAGATTTTCTCCGTACAATGATATAAATAACAGTGTATTGACCAACTCATATATCTTCTAACAATAACAACCTTATCTCTAGTGAAACATATCCATCTTATCCTCATATTCCCAACACATAAATAAGTGAATATATGCACTTAGTAGATATATATTCCTGTATAGAGCATATAGGTCATACTGTACGACACCTATTTTAATTTTGGGAATTCAACTTATAGATGGTTAAAAGAATGTCATTCATGTCAAACTATACATTGATGGTATGATAAATAGGTTGCATTTCTTTCACAATATGATAAAGACCAACCAATATAGAAAGGGTGGAGAGAAAAAAGGTGTTTCTACTTTCTAACTAATAAGAAATAGTGTAACATATCACAATCTCAAGTGGCAAAGAGGCCATTCGGAACAATAGGTGATGTTAAGCCATACATAATTAAAATTATTTGTTGCACCTCATGATATAGTACAAAAATTCTACACCGGATGCAGCATTTTAGTTTGCATAAAAGTTCTCATATGTAGGAAAGGAAATTATACCAATACAACATACTATGAATTCTAGGAGAGATCGCAAGGATTTATAGCTCGGTTTAGCACATAAAACAGGGGTTGTTAGCTTAAAGTATGACATCTAAACAAATGATGTAGTACAACATATATGATTACCCTAATGTAGGTTTCAGTTTAAAAATCATGATGCTCCAGTTACTCATTTTAATTGAAGATCAAGCTCAGCATTCTCTTTCTAGTATTTACTTCTTTTTAATAAAAGTCTAAATTACAAACTTTGGTCAATGAGTTCCCACAGCAAAACTGAATACAATTTAACAGAACAATTAGCCTTGTGGAATCTTAATATTAAGCTAAAAGATGATACAAGTGTGACATTCAGATTCTCCCATGCTTGTTAAATTTTAACGTATAAGTTAAGAGTATGAAATACTTGTACTTTTTCGGAGAAGACCTATCAGGTAGTAACCATCACTTTTATCCTAGATATCAAAAGAACCCGAACATGTACTTGGAAGATAGGTCTTAAAAAAGACTTCTACTTACAACTAATATGACTACAGCTAGCATGCATATGTGCATAGGTAGCCCCATTATCCATAACGTGCATAAATAAAAAGGAAGGATGCAAAACTCTTATGAATTATTTACATCAGTGAAGCCAAACCGTAACTTATGCTGGGACATTTAGAAAGAAAACTTAATTTTTGAGGTTGACAGGATCAAATTTTTTGCTTCAGGGAGAAACTTAATAAGTAAAAGGACAGAAGGCACATGATAACTTACAATAGAGCAAATACAACATGACATCCCCACCAATCCACTTCTTTTCTTGTTTCTGGAGGAAAACAATGTCCACTTGGATTACTATATTTATTTTGTCAAACACGTGCCTATAGTACTGAACCGACTATCTCTCGAAACGATCTAGAATGTAATGCCTTGCATTTCATTGGCTAGAACATCCGATGGTTCTTAGTAAATCTCTTCTAGAATTAATATGGAGGCTCTAATAGTCCCTCTCATATAGCAAAGCGGTGCAATCTGCAGATACACCCAAAAAAATAGAGTTCTTTCCTTGAAATCATTAGTCGTTACTTAATTAGTTCAGACTTCACACATCTAGAAAGGAGTACTCATGCAAATACATGTGGATCTGATAACTCTGTGCCCATGTTGACATCTATGTTAAATATTTCTACTATAAAATTCAATTATACCAACTATGACGGTAATGAAATATTTATATCCATGGATTAACCCCTAATATTCCTCGCTATTTATTGTTAATTCGGTCCTTACGGAAGGTCAAATCAAAAGAACAATAAGACAACATATGTGTCTACACCGAATTATTAATGAGATTATACGAATTTTTTTAGGGTAACTACGTTAAAGATAAGCGTGAAGTAAGATTGGTTGGATGAGCGCATGACATTGATCTTCCCTACACATTCCACCTGCGTCCACTATGCAGAAGTTACGCATGCTGACGCCTTGCCACCATATTGGTGCCATACTGTAGGTGTGTCCTATTTAGTTCATAATTGTCTGCATACCTAGGTTATTAAATGATCTCCATGAAGCTATGTTAATCTTATTGTTGTAAGGGTAGATCCATCACAATGAAGATGTACCACGCATGGATGGAGGTAACAAGTGCCATCCTTAACTACGGTAGATTGATTCGTCCTGAGCAAAAGCAAGGCTTTCGTTCCTCCCTGCACGTCTACACGAGAAGAGAAGAGCACATGTTAGATAAAGTGGGACAGAGAGACGACTAAGCAAGGGTAGGGATGCGCTCACCAAACGAGAAGATGACGACATGGCAACCGGCGTCGGAGCCAATGTCTGAAACCTTAGCGATGCGAGGAGGGTTGCAAGTTGGCTTTGGTGCCTGCGGGAGCCGGATCTGGCCGGATGGAAGGGCGCCACGGTGCGAGGGGACCTCTGCTTCGCGGTGGAACGATTCGCCATACATCACCTAAATCAGCCGCCGCAGGTGGCGCAACGAGGATCCACATGAAGAGAGATATGGAATGCGAGAGGGATGGTTGGTGGCAAGTGCGGCGGATCTGGCAACCTCCGAGCTGCATGCAAGGTGGGAGGAGGAGGGCCGAGTACGAGTCGGGTCGAAGGAGGAAGATAAGGTGGTGGGTGCCGGCTGTTTTGGGAGAGACGAGGGAGATTGGGGGCTCTGTGCCGCCTCTCTCTATCCTTTCATCTGTTTAGTATTTCCAGTACGAGGATAGGGTCAGCCCAACCCATATGCTGCAACCCTAATATGCGTATCTATCATGAAATTTGCAATGTATAGTTAAAATGTTGTAGAACTTGTGTTGCTTTACAAGGGGTATTGTTGTAGTATCACAAGTAGCTACGAAGACGCTAGAAGACCAAATATGTGAGGACACGCTGGAAACGTGCATGCATGACGACAAAGACATATGGCTTAAGACAAATGAAGAACATATCGGGCCACTACTCAAGTAGAAGGTATCAACGAGAGGCCTACGTTGGCACTCTTCAACAGTCTCAAGACTGAAGACCACCTGCAATTAAAGATCACATGCCTTACGGAAGTCAGGGATTTTCCCGTCAACGAGAAGCTACCTTGAAGTTTCACCCTTCTAGTCTAGCACAAGACATCTAGATGTCACTAACCAACATGTATTCCGACTTTTCCGGCTATTCCGACTCTGGAATACACACGCAAATTACACCCTTGCTCAAACCTCGACCACCAAGCCCTAGACCCTTCAGTCAAGCCTAGCATATTGCAAGAAGTCCGTTCTCCCTCAAGGCGAAGCCAATAATGCACTCAAATATGTATCATCAAGCACTTCAAGATGCACTGGAGCAACCACATCAAAGAAGGAGCAGCATGGGAACGTGGGAACTACCTCAGACCCAAATTCCTGCATCGACCTCTTCACCGCCTAGCCTAGGAATCTTGGGGACGAGATTCTTGTAAGGGGGTAGGTCTGTCACACCATGTGTTTTGCCTTACTTTGCTAAATTAACATAGCCCAAGAACTAGGACCAATTAGAACTTTTCTCTGTGATGTGATCCTTGAATTGATTGTTGATTGCTTGTTTGCTTGCTTGTGTTCTAAATCACAAACTTCATCATACTCTCTAGATTCATCTCCTTCGCCCAAAACCTTTGCCCAATGATCATGTCATGTGTGTAGAACCAAAAATCATTTTTATAAAATACTTTTTAAACCAAAAAGCATGTATTTGATTTCGCTTTTCAAAAACCCCTGAATTGAGGTTCAGACTACAAGTCCTCAAATTGGGGAATATGTTTTACACCAAAGATTTTACTTGAACCCTCTTATCAAAAAGACTTCCCAAAACCACAAAATAATTATTTTGAAAGTTATTTTCTGTTATATTTGAATACCTTTTCTGAGGCTAGAAATGATCTTTTGTGGATGAAAATTATTTACTTGCTTCAAAAATATTTGAGAAAATGAAGGAAACTGAGTGGACATATATTTTCCATACACAAGAGTTTCAACACATGGTCATGCTCAAAATATTGGACAAAACCCCTCAAAACCCTTTCTGCCTATTTCAAGCTTTTGAAATATTTCCATAGTAAATATTCCCAATAAATTCCAAGAAAATTCTAGCAAGTCACACATGATATATGTGATGAACATGTCAATTTTCATCTCAATTCAAGCTGATTTGATTCACATAAATATTCCAAAACCATATCCGTGCAAAACCAAATTTGAGCAACTCTACATTGACAAGTGTCCCTAATTGTCCTCAAATTTTGTGAACATATTTGGGTACTCTAATAATACATGCACACCAAGTGGTGCATCAAGGAGAAGAGATGAACCTGTACAAAACCCAACAAAACCTCTTGTGCTAATTTCTAGAATTGGAAAATTTTACATTGTGAAGTTTCTCCAATTGATCCCAAACTTTTTAGGATGCTATAATACTCAATTAATGCCACCACAACAAGAGGTGCATTAGTGGGATTTAATTTGCATGGATTTATCTGAAGAAAACCACTTCTACCCATTTTAAGGGGTTTTCAAGTCTATATTGGAAACTTTCTCCAACAAATCCAAAATTTGGTGGCCAACCTCATTTTCACCTATCATAGGACCCTGTTAAATCTGAAGGCCACTCGAGACCCCTAGATGCCCGTGGGCAGCATCAAACACCTTCAGCAATGAACTAGAAGACAAGCAAAGTTGACCCCAAGAGATTCGCCTTGCCTCCAGATTTTTACCACAACTAGTGCCATCCCTCTTCCACCTGTAGTAACTTTGCCATGGCCCGTGATCAATTATTGGAGGGTAACTCCCTCTCTTTACCTCTCCTATTTACCATGGCAGCACCACTTTTACCCCTCTTCCATTATTTCTATTCATGCAAATGCCCCCAAATCTTTCGACAACACCTCTAGTGTGGTAATGCACCATTTCAAACAAAGATATGGCAATGCCCATGTAGAAAATATGAGCAGTCCTTCTAAAACTTGATTTGTTGGTAGAAATTTAGCCTTGAACTACAAGTGCTAGTACACACCTCTCCGTGAGCTGAGACTTGGTAGTCTTGAAGTTCTTGCATAGCCAGGGCTACTACACATGGTTTCATCCCAAGTTCTCCGGAGTAAAAAACCCTTTTTGCTAGCCCCAAGTTTGCTGCTGCAAACTTAACCAGAGATGAAACCCATCCTACACAGCCACATATGGGTCCAAACTCATCCATCACCTTTTACTATACATGTCTCACACTCTATACATGCCTTGGTGTATAAATTGACAAAAATGACCCCTGGGACGAAAGAACTCACGGATTGACCCCTCCGGAGAAATAATTCACCGGCCTGACCCTTTTGTGTGGCGCCCGACACCTCGGCGCCACACTGTACTGTGTGACGCCTAGGGGTTAGGCGCCACACCCCCGACCACGTGGCAGGGAGGGCCCCACCCCCCAGGCAGTGTGACGCCTAAGCCTCAGGCGTCACACATTGTAATGTGTGGCGCCTGACCCTTAGGCGCCACACACTGACTTACAGGGCCACGGGCCAGCCCCCTCCCCACCCCCTCCCCACCCCCTCCCTCATTCAAACAGAAACTTCCATTGCGGCGGCTGGCTCTCATCCCCTCCCTAATCCCCTCCCCAATCTCCTTCAGATCTGAGGATTTCTTCCTTGGATTGATCCCCCAAGGTAATGTCCTCCCCCATCCCTTCCCTTTCCCATCCTTCTATCCAATTTTATTATGTTTTGGTTGAGTAGATTGATTTTAGTAGATTGATTTGAGTAGGTTATTAGGATTTGACTAGTTAGGATTTGGTTGAGTATATGAGTAGTTAGTAGTTAGTAGTAGTAGTAGGTATAGGAATTGCATTAGGTTTTGGTTTTGGTTGAGTATATGAATAGTGAGTAGTAGTAGTAGTTAGTAGTAGAGGTAGGTATATGAATTGTATTAGGTTTTGACTAGTTAGGATATGAGTTAGGATTTGACTAGTTAGTATATGAGTTAGGATTTGCATTAGGTTTTAACTAGTTAGGATATGAGTTAGGTTTTGACTAGTTAGGATATGAGTTAGGATTTGCATTAGGTTTTAACTAGTTAGGATATGAGTTAGGTTTTGACTAGTTAGGATATGAGTTAGGTTTTGACTAGTTAGGATATGAGTTAGGATTTGACTAGTTAGTTGAGTATATGACTAGTTAGTAGTTAGTAGTAGTAGTAGTTAGTAGTAGTAGGTATAGGAATTGCATTAGGTTTTGGTTTGTAGTTAGTGGTAGTAGTTAGTATTAGTAGTAGTTCATATGAGTATATGAGTCTTATTTGAATATTAGTAAATGAGTAATTTTTTGTGATTTGTAGGATGGTGTGGCTTCTGAATGATGTTTATGACGCTGAACACCGGGCCTATTTCATGTCGGAGAAGAAGATGGTAAGTAGAAAATGATTAGTAGATTAGTAATATTTTGAAAATGTAATAAGCACTTGATATCTTCTTCTCCTATATGTTTGCAGGAGCTTACGCCCCTGAAGATCCGGTCTCATGGGGCATCCTCTGTAATGCATTACGATGAGCGGTACACCCCGTACATCGAGATGACGGGACTCCTTCCATTCGTGCAGCTTGTGAGTCGGTCAACTCCAAATCTGAACGCTGCGGTAGTCACAGCACTCATTGATCGTTGGAGGCCGAAGACACATAGTTTTCACCTTCGGACCGGAGAGATGACGGTTACTCTTCAAGATGTTTCCATGATCACCGCTCTTCCCATCGAGGGGAAGCCACTATGTATGAGCACTGATTCTGAGGGATGGCGGCATCAAATGGAGGCTCTTATTGGTATGTCGCCGCAGGAGCCGGAGGTGGAAGATGGAGGGAAGAAAGATAGAGTCCCTGCCGGCGCCACTTTCACTTGGATTGCCGCCAACTTTGCTCATTGTCCTGAGGACGCAGATGACGAGGTCATCAGAGGTATGCTCGCGTCTACATGTGGTACGTCATCTCTAGGACTATCTTTGCGGACGGCACAGGCAAGAATGCTCCTTGGATGTGGCTGAAGGCGTTGACTGTTTTGGACAACAAGTTCAGCTGGGGCTCGGCCGCACTGGCTTACTTGTATCGGCAGGTAATAAATTGTTAATATTAAGTACTCTCTGTTATCTTTTTCTGCTAAACTGATGCATGTTTGTTGTTACTTGTAGTTGGACGATGCTTGTCACAGGACGACAAAGGACGGTGGAGTTGGTGGTTGTATGCTCCTACTTTCAGTATGGAGCTGGGAACGCCTACCTGTTGGACGCCCTAAAAGCTCAAAGTGGAATACCTGGGATGACCACGACAACCCTGTACGTCAACCTACATGGGCTTACAAGTGGGACTTGGTATCGGAGGTGGCAAGCGAAGTGAACCTATTGTACAAGCAGTACACCAACGAGATGGATTTGCTTACCCCCGAGCAGGTAAGATGGTTTCAGAGTTGACTTCCAGCTTCTATGTTGTGAGTGAAATGAATTGTGGTATTCATCTTGTGTTGTAGGTTGAATGGGAGCCATATGGTGTCGGGACAAACTTTGGTGATGCACACACGTTCCAGCTGAATCCACTATGCGTGCAGGAAAGACATCTTTGGCTAATGCGTTGTCCCCTAATATGCAATTGGGCGGTTGAGTGGCATCTCCCGCATCGTGTGCTGCGTCAATTTGGTTACTTTCAGCCACACCCGCCGGAGTGGGTGGACACGGACACACAGCTTCACAGGTAACAAAAAATAATTAGTGATTAGTTTTGTTCTTAGTGTTGAGCGAGCTACTGATGTGTTTTGTTCAAAGCGGGTTGGATAGGAGGAGGCAGCGAAAAATCAAGGACTGGCAGAAGCATCATAAGAGCTACGTCCTTATGTTCGAGCAAAGTGTGCAGGCAACTTCGAGCATACAACGAACCCAGTACCGTCAGCATTGTGCTCTTGCTTTCAGCAACTACCTAAGATGGTTTCAGGAGAGTACTCGTGTCGAGATTTGTCCGCCGGCTTACGAGGAGGACATATTGGAAGAACCCACTGAGTACGATGAACTTGCCCAAGGCGGTTACAGCAAGTTGATTCGCGAAGGGTACCAAACTTCCTTCGCCCCTGTCCTGAACTTTGTGGTAAGTGTGCTCCCCTATGTAAATTATGAATTCTAGCGGACCTATTCACTTGCACTTATTTGTTGTCATTATCTTGTGATCATAGCGCAAAGAGGTCAAGAAACAAGCTGACGAGTCCGAAGATATTCTAGATAACACACCTGGAGGAAAAAAGGGAGAATGTGCACTTCGTCTATTAATAAAGGGGTTGTGTCATTATTATTATTTTGCCCAGAATGCAACATTATAGGTTACCTAATATATGTCATTTATATTTGAATCTAACAGGAACAGGGCAAGAAGTTACGGCGCCTATCCAACATGTTAGGTTGCCGTGACCCTGAATATGTTTCACCTTCGAGATCCGGTTCATCCAAAAGAAATACTCTTGACGATTCGGCTTCTTCGGGCGCTCATATGGATGATGGTGACATTACCCAAAGAAATACTCAGGAGGATGATGCTGACACTCATCAGGTATGACATAGCCATGCAGTTTGCACTTTCAACCTTCAGCCTTGAACCTTCAAATTTGAACTTTCAACCTTCATGTGTATTAGGATGCGGACGACATGACGTTGAAGGCTTTCCAACGCTCCGCTTACGTGTTGAAGCCCAGGAAGGAATTTAAGCGCTACTCACCGGATGATTATGCGAAAGGGAAGAATCCGGTGGCCGGGAGCTCTCGTTTGTCAAGGATGAGAAGCAGGGAGGATGAGGTTGAGGATGACGATGACGATGAGTCCGATGACCCGGATCAATTTGTGGTTGCGAGAAGGAAGAAGCTAGTATCCAAGAGGGGACGAGGCCCTAAGTGATTTGTAGTTGGTGTTGCACTTGTCGAGCTGAACTATTTATTGTAGTCTTGAACTATTTCGAGTTGTGAACCATTTAGTTCTAGTTGCAGTTGTTGAGAACCATTTAGTGCTATCAAAAGATCCTTATTGCTGGAAATATATTGCTTTATTGCACTCACAAGATCCTTATTGCTGTCAATATATTGATGTATTGCTGTTCTAAGATCTTTATTGCTGTCAGAAATTGCTTTTCATATTCAGTTCCAGCAGGTTTTCACATGTGTGGCGCCTAAGCCTTAGGCGCCACACATGTGCAGTGTGGCGCCTAAGGCTTAGGCGCCACACATGGGCTTATACAGCCTCAACGCAGCCCCTCTCCACCCCCTCCCCAGTATAAGTCCATGTGTGGCGCCTAAGCCTTAGGCGCCACACATGGGCTTATACAGCCTCAGGGCAGCCCCTCCCCACCCCCCCTCCCCCAGTATAAGTCCATGTGTGGCGCCTAAGCCTCAGGCGCCACACTACACATGTGTGGCGCCTAAGGCTTAGGCGCCACACACTCTGTCATGCCTAGAACTGCATCTTAATGGAGGAGGAGTTCAAAAATAGTGGTGGAGCTCAGATACATACGTCCAAACATACAACACAAAGCACATAGTAGTGGTGGTGGAGTTCAAACATACATATGGTTATTGAAGTAACTTACGTCCAAAAGTGCATACATAGTGGAGTTTCATTGTCATAAAGCGCGGAACCAAACAAGGTTCAACAACACATAGATTACAAGCATCCGGATCTATTGGGTCGAGCAAGGCCCCTTACCCTTCTTCTTCTTCCTCTCTTCTTCCTCTTCCTCTTCCCTTTTGCGCAGTTTTGAAGCCTCTTCCTTAACCCTCTCCGTGAAGCGCTGATGCACCCGCTCTCTCTTTGCTGCGGCCTCTGCCAACATCTTCTTAAAGTTAGCTTCATATTCTTTTTTACGTTTCTCTAGCGTCTTCCTGTCATTCTCCTTTATCCTAGCCTCATATCGCTTATGCTCAAGGAACATTTGCCACTCCTCATCCCTCTTTGCCTTATCCTCCTCATCCTTCATCTTTCGCGCTTCCGCTGCATCCTCCTCTCTCAACTTCTTTGCAGCCCTATCCATCAACAGCTGCTCCTCACTGGCTGCATCCTTCTCCTCCCCCCACTCCGATTTTGCCTTGTTCGGCTGAGAAGCGGCCATACCTACAAAACATGCATCATAGCTCATAGTTAGTAAAATAACACACAAAGGAGCATCAAAAACAACATGATAAAGATAAGTGAAATATGTGACATACGGAAATGGTCCTTGTAGGTATCCACGCATACCAATCCTAGTAAGTCCACCACCTATCCCACCACTGCCTCTAGCACCACCACGACCTATCCCACCCCTGCCTCTAGCACCACCACGACCTATCCCACCACTGCCTCTACCACCACCACTTCCTCTAGTAGCACGTCCTCTAGTAAGCCCAAGTCGGCTAGGAACACGTTGAGTAGGAACTTGTTGGCTCGTGCTTCCTTGACCCGTCCCTTGTTGGCTCGTGCTTCCTTGACCCGTCCCTTGTTGGCTTGAACTTGGTTGGCTAGGACTTGGTTGGCTAGGACTTGGTTGGCTTGACCTGGAATCATTGTTTTTGGACTTCTTCTTTCGCGCCGTACACCTTCTTCTGTTGTGCCCTGTTACACCGCAATCTCCACATTGTGATCTCTCAGTAGGCTCTTGGAATTGGTTGTTCCCCATTTCTCTGCCACCACCATGGCCCCATCCATCCATGTCTCCTCTAAAACGCTTTGTCTTTCGTCTTCCCAGTTTCACAACCTTCCACTCTGGGTCGGGCCATAGTTGTACTCCATGATACTCCGGCCATTGTGATTGGTCAAAGTATGGTTCAAATCTAGGAGCCCATGTATGCTTCGTGGTCATGATCGAGAACTCGGACTCCCTCACGGTTAGTGGATGGTTGACGTCCACATTCCTACTGCGAGCTGCCGTGTACAAATGCGAGCATGCGAGATGAAGCAACCTTGGTCTCCAACAAGAGCAATCACACAAGGATAAAGAAACCTTGAACGCCCTGTTTCCGTGTTGCTGGCCATCGTTTGTCGTTCCTCCGGGCTCATTCACTTCGTATGTCCAATCCTCGTTATTGTACAGGGTAGCCGTTTGGGTGTCAGCCTTCCGTGATTGAAATACCATCCATTTGTCAACCTTTGGTGGAAACTGGTACTTATACTTTTTCTTGTTCTCTCCCGCAATCTGATCATCTGTTTCTTGTGAGTACTTTAGAAAGTATGCTCTCAACTTGTCGAATGTGTATTGAACTATTGCCGTCACCGGCAACGCACGGACACCCTTCAACACCCGGTTGAAGCATTGTGCCATGTTACTGGTCATTTGACCATATCTTCGGCCATCTTCGTCATAAGCTCATGCCCACTTGGCCCGAAGTTCAATGTGCCTGTTAAGAAACTCAAGCCCACCTGCATCAAGTTTTTTGTTTACAAGCAAAGCATTGTACAATCTTGCAAATCGTTTGTCAGAAAATGCTTGACAACAATCCTGAAGATCATCCGCCAACTCCTTGCTACCACATGCCCGGTAGAAGTTTGCACAGAAATGCCTCATGCACCATCGATGATGCAAAGGAGCATGGCCGGGAATGACAATGTCAACCGCGTTAAGTATGCCTTGATGACGATCCGATATGACACATATTTCCCTCTCAAACGGTAATACCTTGGTTCTCAAAATATGCAAGAACCATTCCCAGTTAACATTGTTCTCTGCCTCAACCAAAGCAAAAGCCAAAGGCATCAACCGGTTATTGGCATCACTTGCTATTGCAACCAACAAAGTGCCCTTGAATTGTCCGGTCAAAAACGTGCCATCGATGGAGATGACAGGACGACAGTGCTGGAAAGCGCTCACACATTGCTCAAATGCCCAAAATGCACGGCCAAATACGCGAACCCTATTTCCATTCTTAATCCTTGTTTTCTCCCCATACGGCTCGACCACATGAACCATGCCCGGGTTAGTGTGGGCAATAGCTCCCAACAACCTAGGTATGCGGTTGTATGCTTCCTCCCAATCACCATACAACATCTTGAATGCGGCTTGCTTTGCTTTCCATGCCTTACCATATTTCACCTCGTAGTGAAAGAGGGCTTTCACAAGGTCTTGTATGCTTTTTATGCTCATTGTAGGAAGAGAGGAGATGGAGTTGGAAAGCCTATAAGCGATGAACTCGAAGGTTAGTTGTCTATGGCTTTGCGACTATAGGGCACCATCAACCCTCTTGCCTTGACACATGTGAGGCATACAACTGACAATGTTCCATCCTGGCCCTCCTTTCCATGGTCTTGCACGGACAATCCAAGGACAACCTCTATCCTCACAAGCAACCGTGTAACGGAGCTTCATGTTTGAATGAACAACTTTGTGTGGCCTGTAATGCGTAACAGAATATTCATCCAACCACATCTTCAGTTCAAAGAATGTTTCGAACTTTGACCCCGGCAAAATAATATTCTTCCCATGTGTGTCCCGATGAGAAGGTGGCCTAACTCCAAACAATATGCCTTCGCCTCCGTCAACCACGGCTTCATCCGCAAGGCTAAGATCCTCGAACAATGGTGTCCGGTGATCACGCTTTAATACCTTCGTGAAAGCTTCAGCCTCCTTTGCCGTGAACCCTTCCTCATCAACTTCTTCATCGGGACCCTCATCGTCAGACTCAGAGGCATACCCACGTGAGTACGGAATGGAATGGTCCATTGTCTCTTGCAAATTATATTTGTCCAAATCACCAAGATTGTTGTCATGAAGAACATTACCATCATCATAGTGCTCATAATTAGCCTCTACCAATGGTTCATGTTCAATGTTGACCTCTTCGTTAGCCTCATACACACAAGAAAGAGGTTCAATGCTGGCCTCTTCGTTGATGGTTGCAGGAATAGCTTCAACAATCGAAGAGGAAACCCGGTTCAAATCCAACAAGTTAGGAACATTTGTTTTCATGGCAAATAACTCTAGAGCCTTGTCTAGTGATTCGGCCACCGTATCCTTGTATGCAAGCCAACGTTGCTCGGAGTTGACACGCATGGTCTTCCAACGAATGTGCATTCCGAATCCCACATTATGCCTACCAGCAAACTCAACTACATCACTAGGGTCCATCCAATTCAAATCCTTTCGGACTTGTTCCAACAATTCAGCATAGCTAGGACACAAATCGAACACCATGTCAAGCTCATCCGGGTCCGGATCAATATTACCTTTTAAAAAGGCATCCTTGTCCACGTGATGAATATAAACACATGTTCTTCCCATACCTAAACAACAAAACATAGAACCTTTTTATGAGCAATCATACAATTACAATAACCATAGCCTAACTTCCAAATAACCCTAACCCCCTCATAACCCTAACACAACCAAACATCCCTAACCCTAGCCTAACCCTAGCCTAACCCTAGCCTAACCCTAAAACAACCATAATGCACACATCCAAACAACCCTAATCCTAACCCCATCATACCCCTTATCCTAACATACAAACAAATAAATCAATATGATATACATCCCACATTTCATGAAAAACTAGGGTTTCCTCAAATTTGCAAAAAAAAAGAACACAAAAGATTTTCCTTTGGATGAGAATGAGGGGAGAGGTGGGGATTACCTTAGGGGAGTGATTGGACAACAAATGCCCGCTCCAAACCTTCAGATTTGGTGATGTAGAGAAGGATTTGAGGGAGGGGGCAGTGGCTGGGAGAGGGGCTGGGGGAGGGGAATGAGGGAGGGGTGGGGAGGGGGGTGGGGAGGGGGCTGGCCCGTGGCCCTGTAAGTCAGTGTGTGGCGCCTAAGGGTCAGGCGCCACACATTACAATGTGTGACGCCTGAGGCTTAGGCGTCACACTGCCTGGGGGGTGGGGCCCTCCCTGCCACGTGGTCGGGGGTGTGGCGCCTAACCCCTAGGCGTCACACAGTACAGTGTGGCGCCGAGGTGTCGGGCGCCACACAAAAGGGTCAGGCCGGTGAATTATTTCTCCCGAGGGGTCAATCCGTGAGTTCTTTCGTCCCAGGGGTCATTTTTGTCAATTTTGCCTGCCTTGGTAGACCAAATGAAGCCCTGGACACTAGTGGGCATGGTGACCACACCTTTAGCCTGTAGACACGGTGCTCTGCAATTTATCCTTGCCCTGTAGCTCAAATCCAACGGCGGGAGAGTATCCCAGCATGCCGGGGAATCCCTCTCGGCCTCCCATGCCCCTCCATGATGCCAGATTGCCTCCAAATCTCCTCTCGCACACGTGCCTCTTGTGCCTAGAGCACCCATGACGCTCTCCAGCTCCCCTCGGTCACCCCCCCTCCATTTTACCTCGACGCCGAGCCTGTGTTGCACCCTCTCCACTCCTTCTCCCTCCTAATTGCTTCCACGGCCACCCCCTAGATGCTTCTCGTGTCCTCCTCCTACTCCCATCGCCGCGGGGTTCCCGCCACGGTCTCGGTCGAATTCGAGCATTCCCGAGCCCCTCCTCTCTTTCTAGCATCCCTGGAGGACCCCAACACCTCCACAGACCCCTCATGCGCTCTTCCCTCTTTCCTCCCATTGCTGGAGCACCGCAACCATGGCCACCCGACGCCTGACCCACTGTAGCCAAGGCCCCACTCGCCCCAGCGCTTCCCCTGCAAAAATGGAGGCCCAGGCGGACGCGGCTCATCGCTCCGAGCGCGCAGGTGGCCGGAACACCGCGGGATACGGCTTGTGCCACCCGTGCAGGCTCGGGGCGGTCTCCCGTGCTTCTGCTCTGTTTGACCGGGAGGACGGAGACAATCCTGCCAACGGGCCCTTCCTATCGGCCGACCACTAAGGCTGACAAGTGGGTCGCACCACTTAAGTGGAGGTGCCTTCCCTCCTTTCTGCCAACCCGCAAGGGAAACGCACTCGGTGGAGTGTGCCTTCGACGTGGCCATTGCACGCGCGCGTCAGAGTTGCTGGGCCAGCCCATTGCGCCCAGCCACTATTTGCCTCCTGGTGCGCTGCTTATCCCTCTCCTATAATTTCCTTTCATTTTTCTTTTTACAAAGAGCCCATATAATTCATAATTAATTCGTTTTAGTTCCAAATTTGATGATTTAAATTCCTACGGTTTCTAAAAATCAAGGCCTATCAAAATATGATCTTTTCATATTTTTCCAAAAAGAATTATGTAGGGATCAAATTCAACCCCTCTTTGCAAAAATCCTAGAGCATCCAAATCAACTCCAAATGGAGTGATTCCAATTTTTAGTTGACTCTAAAATTAAGCCCTATTTTTCTAACCTTAGTCAACTTTTTTCCATGCATTATTTCTATTGCACCAAATAAATAGTCCCTTTTTAACGTATATTCCATGTTATAAAACCCCTAGAATATTCATCCCAATTCCAAATCTAGTGTGACCACTTCCTAAATGTTTCTAAAATCATCCCTAAGTGATAGGCACATCCACTCATTTTTATAAAACTAATTTGTGTAGAGTTCTTATAGGGTCAGCAATTCCTCCTTTTCCACCATTCAAAATTATCCGGTGATCCGAAACCCTTAGAACAAACCCTAAGTATTTTTTATGACCAGAGATGTCTAGGGAAAATTAAACTCCTATTTTTAAAAGCACTTTATTCTTTCTGCTTCTTGTGTGGCTTACCGTGGTTGTTTCGGGCGATAGTTGATGAAATAGGCGAAGTGCTCGAAGTTGGACGAGAAGCTCATGAAGGCCTCAAAGATTTTGCTGAACCATGCAAGCAGCCCTTTTACCATGTCTAAGAAACTATTTCGATGCATGCCATATATAGAAGTTCATTCCGATGCATAAGATCATGTTGAATCGATGACTACCTTAGTGGGATGTTTCCGATAACTCCTCGTTGACACTTGCAACTGAGCAAGACCCTACCTTCCTATGAGGGTTGTGCGGGGGGAAGTAGTTATGTTTCCAGAAGTTGTTACGTAATTGGATGGGAACATACATGGTGACGATAAAGGAGAGTGATTTCAAAGGTTTTGCGAAAACCCCGTTGGATGCCACTAATGCCCGAGGGAGAGGGTGTGAGATAGGTAACTACTTGACAAAGAAGTGGCGTACCGAGGCTAGTGAGTGTGTGGTTATCAAAAATAGGATTGGTTTAAGTTGTGAACTTTACTCCAACCTTACATGTACAGACCACGATACCCCTTGTGGGACGGGGCATTGCTGATTACTATGGTTTGTTCTAGTAGAGAGCCCACATTACTAGTGGCGTGAGTGACATGGTCACTCTCGAGACGGGGTCGTGCCAAGAGAAGGCCGACCATGTGCATAACGAGGGATTTTCACCAATGAGTGGTCTCTTTGCTAGTATCGTCATTGGAAAGGGGATGTTTGGCTACTTACCTCGGGTGTGAGAAATACCGTGAGTCATGTCTTGACAGGGAATTTTCCCGATTCTTGTGGGTAAAGTGTGCACCCCCTGCAGAGTGTAAAAGTATTTGAATAGTCGTTACCATGGTCAAGCACAGTTGGATGACCGCTCTTGGGCTACGTTCGTGTTTACCAAACATTGTGCGTGTGTCAGAAAGCTGGTTATGTGAGAAACATGATACCTGAGCTAAGTCGTACGTCTTGGCATGATGGTGAACATGGAAAGTTCAACCCTCAATTGATATTGATATCTGTAAACTGTTCACATGAGTATCGCTTACCTCATGAGGAATGCCCACGAGAAGTTGATCGTGTCATTGCACGAGGAAAATAATCTACTTTCGACAAATTACCTATTGGTGTTTTATCCTGCATTGTTATTGCCTTGTTCCAAACATGGGTTGTTTGCGAGTACATTCAAAGTACTCATTGGCTTGCCACTAGTTATTTCATTGACCATGAATGAGAGGACATGATATGTTGAAGATTACGTTGGCGACGTACGTGCAAGCTAGGACACTTCCCAGTCAGAATGCTTGTAGGCTTAATGCACATGGCATGGGTTCATGCTATCTTTGAAGATCTCTGCTGCGATATATATGAAGACTTGTCCATAAGGGCCATATCCGAGCTAAACGGTACGTAATGGATGTAAGACTCTTGTTATTCAGTTTATGTGTGTTTAGTGAGCTTTGATCTCTGAGCTCACTATGCACATACATTCGGTGGTCACGACTTATGAGTCAGGGACCCCACATCAAGATACCGATGCAGCGTCTTGAGGTCAATTTCAAGTGAGTCCAATTGTAGAGTTGTCGTGTCGCGTTATTCTGCCGGCTTCGACATGTTGTTCACTGGATCTGGACAAAGCACACTTAAAGGGTGGGAAAGGAAGGGAATTTCGAGCTCATGCCCAATCTACTCCCGCCAATGGCGACGCTACACCATTCTCCAAGTAGCACCATCCCAACTCGGTCCGAGGGGTTTTACCATGAGGAAATTACTTCCGAGCAACCCAGACTGTATTCCGACTACCTCGAAATTGTGCCACTTTGGTAGCCTTGAGGCTGTAGAAGGATTAGGAGCCTCTCTACGAACAACAATTCACGCCTCCATCAAGAACCGAGTGTCTCTAGATACCAATTGTCGGGACCCAAGCTAATTTGCATTTAATCAGGGGACTGACAACAACAATTCAGAACAAAATCAGAGAATTGGTGCTAGGGTTTCTATTATCTCAATGGGGAAAGTAGGAGTAGCACGCCACCGATGGCTATGGTTTACACCAAAGTATATTTTACATCACCCAAACGGAGGGGAATTAGTTGGGCTTTATAGCAATTACAAGATAAAATAAAGAAAAAGCAGAGGAGCGCACATGCTCTTGCCAGAAGGTACACAACAAAGCAACGATGCGCAGGACCGTTCGATGAAAGATCAACGGTGCACAAAGGACTCTATGGGTGAACTGCTATGGACACTTGTAAGTCGTTGGATGGTAGATCAATGCTTCATATGCATACCAACAAGATCGAACACGAACATGTAACTTTGTGGCCTGACAGCATTGCAGGAAGGGGAAATTTTGGACCCCGCAAAGAGAAGGGGGAAGCAAGGGAGTGGACAGTAACTCCACCATGATCAGCGAGGAAGTGAAATAGAACAAATCGACCCACCAAAATACGGCGGCAGTTCCATGGCAGACCTGTATTTTGTTTTTGTGGTCACTCGTCTCCCGAGGAATTCTTCACTCGCTCATGAGGCCCACAACTGGTCATCGCCCCTGCCGTCATCGCCCCTGCCATCAATATTCTTTCTTGATCTAAGTCTCTCTCTCTCTCACTTCTAACCTACTTGCTGATGTAATCATCCATGGAGCTATAGACGCAAAGGCCGACCCACTGGTATGGAACGTGCGTTCGCAACGGGGACTTGTTGTCGGCCGGTTCCTCATTCGTTTACGACATGTACCCCCACCAAGGGTGCGTTCATCGGTTGTGTCAGAGAGGGACGTAGGCTCGAGGCTGCATCAACAGGGGTGGGGCGAGGACACACTAGGGTTGAATGGGGACGTGAACGAGAGGAAAGAACAGGGGTGGGGCGACGACACATCAAGGCCGTCAGTTTCTGCACGAGTGGGAGACATGCCTTCTCCACGAGGCAAAGTACCCGACGCTGCTCGACATGAGCGTGCGCAGCGCGTGACGACTGAGCGTCGGTGGCGTCCTCGTGCCCCCCGTCGCCCTCTGATGCGGAGCGCACACCGAGATCGTGTGGATCCATGAGTCCTCGCCGAAGGATGCACGCGAACAGCCGAAGGCGTACTTCCAGCGCTGCCATGAGGAGTAGCTGGCGTCCACCAATGATGCCCCGGCACCGAGGGGGCGCCACAACTATGATGGTTGACATTAATGGTGGGGTGCCCCTAAGCGCACGCTCCCTGCCGTCCTCGAGCATCTGGAGGAAGGCAACGAGTCTCCGTTGGAGTACCCGAAGTCGTCGTTCTTGCATCTGTACAAGAACTTGTGGCTGCCGAGGCGCATGACTGGGTCTTCATCGTCGTCCTCTGGCTCTCGCTCCACTAGTGCGGCAACGCCGCCCATCACTGTCAAGGCCGAGCCCCACAAGACATCTCTCGGCTAATGCAGCCACGATGGCAACCTCGTCATAAACTAGGGCCACCGACAACCTACCCCTACCCGCGGCCACCTTCGCCTGGTCAAGCCAAAGAAGGATCCAACAACAACCATCATGGTGAAGTAGGAGCACGAGTCCATGGCCGCCGACCTCGACGTCGGCCCCAAATGGTCTTGTGATGACTACTTGAGACGACAGCATAGCTTTTTAGGTTTTTATGTATGTTTTTAAATTTGCATAAATATGAATGAAACCACCTATATTTCGTTCAAACTTGTGTAACTTTCATCGAACTTGGTCTGAATTTGAGTTTGAAATCGACGGTTTGGGGGCAAACTTGGGGCGGCGAATAGGAACCCGGGCCCCCGCACAGCAAACATATCGCCGATTAGTCCCTAGGAGGCTTTTATTTCAAGCCCTGGAGGGTGGCAAACTGAAAGCACAATTGGTCCCTAAGGTGGTTTTGGTAATTAATAACAACATATGTGTCATTGAGCTAATGATTATATCCAAGTATATTTCAGAAAAGTTCAAAGATGCATTGGCTAAAGGATTGCAAGGAGAAATCCCTTCATGCAAGGAAAGGAATAGGATTGGCCAAGCTTCAAGCTACAACACTCTACATTTTATATTTGTGAGAAATCACTTTTGAGTCCATAGGAAAACCAATAGTATTAAAACGGGGTGAGGTATTTGAGGGAGTCCTGGATTAAGGGGTCCTTGGGGCGCCGGCCCATGGATCATCGAAGCCCGGATAGTCGACAACCTCGTACGCACGAAGGAAGGCTCCGAGGAGTGGCATAGACTCCAAGCTTGGAAAGACTAGGTTGTCTCATCCACCCCTGACTATGGTTGGTAAGTTGTAAACCCTAGGCTCCCTGGTGTCTATATAAACCAGGGACCTCTATCCTTGTAGAGGAGGCTGAATCATCTGGGGTTTAGCATATACAATCTCGAGGTAGATCTACTCTGTAATCATCTTCAGAAATACAATCAAGCAGGACGTAGGGTATCACCTCCATAGGAGGGCCCGAACCTGGGTAAACCGATGTATCCCCCTTCTTCCTACAACCCATCGATCCAAGGTCCATAGTTCAGGACCCCCTCCTGAGATCTGTCGATTTTGACACCGAAATTGGTGCTTTCATTGAGAGTTCTAGTGTGGATCGCCAAAAGGTTCGATGGCACGTCTAGTGATCAGCAAGGAGGTACGCAACAGGGACTTGTTCGTCCTGAAACAAATCTTCGCATTCGTAAGCATCGTTCTGCAAGCCGAACCGGCCGGCCTCCTCAGTCAGATCGACAATTTTGCCCCCAGTCATGAAGTCAGGTTTGGGAGCCTAGAGTTCACCGCCGACACATGGGGAGACCTTCTTTTAATAGGGGTTTACACTCCATTGAAGGAGTGCACGGACCTCGACGCTTTGGCGTCCGAGGCCATGAATCCAATCATCAAGACAAACTTCATCCCTAATATGGCCTTAAAGGACGACAGGCTCGGGGTGTTCGAACTCGTGTCAGTCGAGCTCTCCCCAAGGGCGATCACAAGCACCGCTAGGGGATCAGGGACACCTGCTGACCCCGAGCACACAGGCGGCGCAAGCACCGACGAAATCCCAACATTGCACAGATTACTCGATCAGATCCAAGATTTGGGCATGACTAATGGTGATGGCACGACCTATGATCTTATCAGGATCAGACCCGATGACAGGGAAATCCACATTCCACCCATCACGCATCTGGTTAGTAATATTGAATGCCAGTCGAGGGCTCTTCGTACCAATCATCAGAACTAAGAACGGTACGCATCCCAGACGCGGACCGCCCAGACAAACTCAATGACCCGGAGCTTCTATCCAACTACGAGAACAATTCATGGCACGTTGGCTAGTTCGGTATGCGGTCCCGTTAAGGACGCAGCGACCGAACTCACGAAAGCACAACCAATGAGAATCCAAAAATTAAACCCACCCACCACCCAACTTGAACATCCCTTGAGAAGACGGTTCGGTACAAACCCGCAAACAGTCATTCAAAGACTCGGTGAGACAGTACACCACTTTTGGGCAAGATTCCTCCTTCTTCAAAAGAAGGAAGGACACAACGACCATGAGATAATAGGTACCTTCCGGACACATTGTCGGGACGAGGGCATTCTCAACACCCTAGCCTGTCGCCCGGTTCAAACCTTCACGGAACAATCGAACCTGGTACTCCAGTACTATGCCATGGAGAGCACTCGGCAAATGCACAAGAGGTGCATCGAGCCTAATTACATCGAGCACAGCACGCGAATTCCAAGAAGGCATACACCCCTATTTATGGGTTAGGCTACCTCCGAACACGCAGAAAATAGAGACAAGTCAAAATTAAAGGACAAGTCGATCCTCGACACACTACTGGACAAACCATGCCCCATACACTCTGTCCCGCCGGACGCACTTTTCACACACAGTCTTCGAGCCTGTTGGGTCGTTTGACAAGTCACGAAAAGTGGGGATGTAATCCTCTAGATGCCAAGAAACAAAGGGTCTGGGGAACCACCGAGCTATAGTACGAAGATCCTAACGATCTATGAAACATTCTTCTCGGCAAGACGGCGAAAGAGAGCCTTTTGAGAGCTCAATCAAATCAACCTTGTAGTGGAGACAAGCCCCTTGTCGAACACACCCATTACCTTTGACCAAGATGTCGAGCCAGTACCAAACACTGGCCGCACACCTCTCACCCTAGTTCCGAACCCCATCATAGACAGCTTCAGACTTAACCTCATTTATGATGATACGCTGGAAAAATGCAATTTGATCGATCTCGAATCAAGCAAGCTCAACCACCTTCCGAGGCATTGTCCCCAGCAAAGAGGCATGATGCATAGGATGCATAACACTCGACGTTGTATTCGGTACTCCCGATAATAATCGATCCGTGGTGCTCCTATTCCACATCGTGCCATTCCACAGTGGCTACCAAGCCGTATTAGGACGTGATTATTTCACAAGATTCTAGGCCATACCACACTACACGTACATGAAGCTGAAGATGCCAGGGCCAAATCGTATAATCATGATAGAAAGTTATCCCCACCGGGCGCTCCGAGCCGAAAAGAAGATAGCATCCGTAGCCTTGGAGGTACTGGACAAAACCTGGCCCCAAAAGACCTAGCAGCCCTACGGGCCGTGGTGCACAAAGATGATGTAGTCCTCGGCAAGCGATCAAATCGACGTCTTTCAAACCGGCGGACGAAACTATCAAATTCCAGGTACATCCAACGGACCCTAATAAAACCTCATCCATTGGTGCCTACCTGGAGCTTGGAGTAGAAGAAGCACTACGCGCCTTCCTATGCGAAAACTGGGATATATTTTCTTGGCATCCCTCAGATATGCCACGGATCCCCATGGGGCTGGCCGAGCACAGCCTCAAAATAATAGCAGGTTTCAAACCGGTTAAACAAACCATGCGATGATTTTCTGAACCTAAGCGTCAAGCCATGGGGGAAGAAATGGCCAAGTTATTAGAGGTCGGGTTCATCAGGGACATCAGACACCCTGAGTAGGTGGCCAATTTGACCATGGTACCAAAGAAATATAAATCATGGCGGCTATGCATCGATTTTAAAGACCTCAACAAAGCATGCCCAAAGGACCCCTTTCCCTTACCTCTAATAGATCAGATCATTGATGCATCAGCCGAACATGACTCCCTATGCTTCTTCGACGCCTACTCCGGATACCATCAGATCAAAATGAAGGAATCCGATCAGGCATCAACTGCCTTCATAGCCAGGGACAGGCTGTTCTCCTTTAACACAATGCCTTTTTGTCGGTGCACTAAAGACTGGGGTCCCTAGTGCCCCAGACTTGTGCACGGGCGCGAAGAACCCCTGCCGGCAGGGCATGGTAGGACCCAGTCAAGATGCAACCCCCAAGATCATCAAGGCCCCGACAAGACCACCCTGCCGGGAAGATGACCAAGGCCGCGTCCATTTGGTGGGCGCGATGAAATCTCCAAGAACAAGACCCCGCCAAGCTCCCTTGCCGGTATGATGACTCAACCCCCCGACAAGCTCCCTTGCCGGGGCGAAGACTCAAGGCCCCGGAAAGCTCCGTGCCAGGATGACGGTCCTGTCCACTAGTGGGCAACCGCCCTTTCCACAGTGCCACCGCCCCCAAATGCCAGCGCATCCCGCATGCGCTAGCGGAATGTCCAGGTGTTGAAACACCTGGATATGTGTCTTCACCAGCACATCACTGACAAGGACAAGACGTGCATTAAATGCACCTGAGATCGGTAGATGGATAAGCACCGCCCTAGGGTCACTGTAACTCGTCGTGAACCTACCACCGAGCACTGTATGAGGCCCTTAGCTCATTTCGAAGGGGTCAGACTCTTTGGACATTGACCCATAAGACGGTCATAAACGGTCACTATAATAATTGACAACAAAACGCTTAATACAACTAAACAAGCAGGACGTAGGGTTTTAGGCGTAAGCGGCCCGAACTTGGGTAAAAAGGCTTGTCGGGTGCTGATTTTTAGCTCTACTCTTCACGTCACTTTTCCCCGCCCTATGGTCACAAGGTTTCATGTTGATTCGCACAAGTGTTGACCTTGCATCCGCCGATATCCTTTGGCGCGCCAGGTAGGGAGTGTGGAGTTTTGCGCGAATCTGAGCAAACACAACACCACATTCTTGGAAGTTCGGGCGCTGCGCCGCAGTTCCCCCGTAAACGGGGTAGCGCGGGGGACGCTCTGTTCTGCTATGGCTTCCCAAGGCCTCGTGAGCGTGAGGAAGGGAGGAGGAGGCTCCAAAGGCGGCGCCGTCAGGCCGATGCGTTGCTCGGGGCCAACGCGCGGCTGTCGAGTGCGTGCCTGGGAGCTTCACAGAGGCCTCGGTGCATACTCCAGCGGACGCACCTCTGCGGAGTGATGCATAGTCATTGAGGATGCCCCAAACGGTCCCGAAGCCCCGGCGCGCACTCTAGCATTACTGTTGTGCCCCTGAGGGTGTCATATTGTCGCCCAAGACGTGCTTAGGGGCTCCGCAAGCACAACCTAGCAATAGAAAAGTAAAGGGGTTACACCCTGGCCAACTTTTTCTCCAAACGACGGCTGCGGATTGTCGGTAAGAAGTCCTTGCCGGAGAAAAAGCTGCTGGGAGCGGTATTTTCCTGCTTGCCGAGGACTCCGACGCCGTGGCAAAAGATTCAAGCGCCATGCAACCACGGCGTGAGCAGATAAGTTTTGAGTTTAAGATTCAGATCTGAAGTAGATAGATTCTCTGTTTTCCCTTTAAAAGTTTCCAATCTTTGTGTGTGGAGTCTGCGCATACTGGGACCTTTCCAATGATTAGTGCGCCTTGCCTTTTTTTCGAACTCGTTCAAACGACCTGAACGGCCACAGAGGGCCTTCAAACTGTTTCGAACCTGATCAACACACCAAGCGGCTACGTAGCTGTGACAGCCCGAGACCGACGCTCCAGAAGATTTCCCCTTTATTCCATTGCTGGCGTGTGTTTATTTTTATTTTTCGCATCATCATCGCATATTGCGCATCATCCGCATTGCATCGGCACTCCGTTGCCGCCAGTTTTCAAATTTGCATACGTTATTAGTTGCCGGTTCTCTCTATTCTCGTCGTTGCACGTTTGAGTCCAACCACACTTGCACGCGTCCGTAGCATCGTCAAATCCTTGTTTTTAAAAGCGTGTATAAAAATTCCTCTAATATGGTTGAAACTTGGCGTGCGGTCTTATTTAGATATAGGTAGGCCACCTGCTAGTTTTCGTCGCAATCGGAGTCCGTGTGATACCCGAACGGTCGAGCGTAGCGGCACCGTTTTCGGTTATTCGTCACACGTGTTTCGGTGTTTTAAAACTCGTTGTCGGGTCACCCGTTTTCATTCTCGTGTCCGTCTGACCACTCTACATAGCCACTTAGCCGTCCCCGCGTGCGAGACCGTTCGATTCTGATCGCGCGGTTGAAACCGGCGCAAAAAACTGCTAAACCTAGCCCCCTTCCCTATTTCAACAGCCCCACCTGCCTAATCTAGCCCCTCTCTCCCTGTCCACCTCGTTACCCGTGTAGACCAAACCCTAGCCGCCTCCCACCTCCCAGCCGCTAGGCCCGCTCATGCCTGGGTCAGGCCTGCCGAGCCCATCTGGGCCCGAGGCCTCTGCCTCCCATCGCCGCCGCTCAGCCCTAGTGCCGCCGCCGCTCGCGTGCACCCGAGCACCCTCGCGCCGCCTCCCGCCGGCCATGCCTCGCCACGCCGCTGCCTTAGGTCGCCGCTGGCCGGATCCCCGCTAGATATGCTGTCACATCCCTAACCCTTAAGCAAGTTAGTCTTGTGCTCATGTCTTCTTTGCATTTGCATCTAAGAAGTTTCAACAAAAACAACAAAGTGGCAAAGGGAAAACTCAAAACCCTAGCCACTATTTCAATTAAAGAAAATCTCAAACTAGTTCAAATCAATGAACCCAAAATGGCCTCAAGAAATGTTCAAACTTTCTGATAAATCATGAAAGTAAATGAGCATTGGAGAAAACTATTTTCTTGACACTTTAAGCATTTTAAATAAATGCAAAAGGCTATTGGTTTCAAGTTTTAAATTTGAAATCAGAAACTATAAATTTTCAAAAATGTTGAAAACTTTGGAAATGGTTGGGAATGCTATAACAATATTTCACGAGGTCTAAAATAGTTTTTACTTTTTGTTTTGGAGCTGAAATAATTAGCAAAACAATAGTTAGCAAAATAGAAAAACAAAAACAGAAAAAAATGGGAAATTCTTACCTGTCGCCTAAGCCTGGCCCGGCCCATCCCTGGCTCGTCCCCTCCCTCGCGCCAGTAGGTAGCAGGAGGTGGCCGCCGCCTCCTCCGGCGTGGCCACGCACCTGTGCGCCTGCTTGGCCGCCGCCTCGCGCTGGCAAGGCCGGGGATAAGCCCCCTGAGGCCTCCCCTATCCATTCCCCGCATCGGCTCTCTCCCTCCTCCCGGATCTCTTCCTCCTCATTGCTGCCGCCATTGGAGCCGAGCTCGAGCTCGAGCCGCAGCACCTCTAGCCATGGGATCCCGCCTCCGAGTAGTCTGCTAGCTCCGCCTCGTCGCTCTGGTCATCTCTGCAGAAGCTGACGTCTCCCCAAGCTCTGCATCGCCCCCAACGCCGTCGTCTTCCACCTCCGGCCGCCAGACCTCTCCCGTCGATTCGTCGCCCCCAGGCCTTCCCCGAGCCGTCTAAGCCCTGCTCTGCACTCCCCGTGAGCATGCGGTCGTTTCCCCTATGTTTTTCCCGTCGATACCCTCCTCTAGCTCTAGTTTCACCGGAGCCCGACGAGGACCGCCGCTGCCGCTCGTCGCCGGTAGCCCTCCGATGATCAGCTCGTCCTTCCGAGGGCACCATCAGCTTCAGGTCGACGCGTAGATGCCGTAGGAGCTAAGAACCGAGCGTAGATCCCTCTGATTCAAAGACCCCGATGACGCCTGAGCCTTGGCCGCCGCCAAGCTCGTCGCCGGCGTCATCTCCGGCCAGATCAGCCCCGGCTAAGTGCAGAAATGAAGCTGCCGGAGATGTACCGTTCCTCTGGTGCTCTCCGCGCAGCATTTGGCCCCGTGTGCGCCGTTTCCGAGCCCCTCCGCCGTGCTGGTGGTCGCCGGAGGCTCCCCGCCGGCGAGGACGACCTCGCCGCCGGTGGATCTCGGCTGGCCTGAGCCACTGACTGGTGGGGCCAGCCTCTGGCAAGTTCAAACTAATAAAAGTAAATCAAATAAGTTAATCAGTCACTGACATGTGGGTCTAGCAAGTTTAATCAGTTAATTAAGTTTAATCTTAATCTAAAATTGACCAGAGAGACTGACCAGTGGGTCCCACTGGTCAGGTTTGACTTTCAACGGCCAGATGGACCTGCTCATGTCATGCTGATGCAATAGTTAGAATTTCCAGTATAGAAATAATCCCAGGAAATTGCTAAAACATGTAAAAATCATAGAAATTAATCTGTAACTCCAATGAAAATAATTTATATATGAAAAATTATCAGAAAAATTCATGGATTCTGATTATGGTATTTTCAACTATGTTTGAAACAGTTACAGAACCCTAAATTGTGGAATAAGGAATAATTCAATTCTTATAAGTACTTTTTAAATGGAATTTGCAAAATTATTCAAATTTCATTATGATTGCAATGATCACCACTGTCCTAATTACAAATGAGTACCATAACATGACATTTCATGCATGTTAACATCAAATTGATCTGAGCATCAGGTCGAATCAATTAAAACGGTATCCGAATACCCCATTTGGAATTGATATTCGAATGTGAATCAAACCAACTCTAAACCTAATACATATTGATTATAATAACTTATCACCTTGCATTCTCATGCCATGCTCATGCATCATTTTGATTGCATATGATTGTTATTGAATGCTACCATTTATTTCGGTAGGCTCCGCACCCCCGGATTCCACCGAATATCCGTCTGATGGATATCGTTCCTCCTCTGAGCAACAAGGCAAGCAACCCTTTTGATCATCCTAATAATTCCCATGTTCTTGGTCCTGCACTTATTTATTGCATTAGGATCAAATGCTTCAACTGCTTTTGCCACGATAGTTGAACCCACTTCCTTTGCATGACCTAACCTTGTCACAGTAAATAGCCGAACCTTGCAACCTAGCATACCTGATAGTTGCTTGAGCTATGATGTGCCTTATCCTGCTATGCATGCTATGCTTAGAGTTGTGTATGGTCTGTCATCTGGGAGATGAACAGAATTGTGAGAATGTGTTCGGTGAGCAAAGGTTGTGTGTTGAACTTGATTTGGTAAAGGTACCGGTGAAAGGCCGTGTAGGAGTACATGGCGGGTTGTTTCATTGGAACCGTCCTTAGGAACTGAGTTCCGTGTATGTAATCCAAGACTAGATACTACCACATGCTGGGCCCTGAAATATGACCCCGCTCGGCCTATTAATCGCGTAGTACTCGGTCCAGGAGTTGCAAGTAGTTTCTGGTGTTTATAGTAATGCTGGAGGCCGTGCATGGTGCTGACCTGAGAGGTGGGCCGTGATGCGGTAGGCAGTGGCACGGTGTACCAAGTGGCACCCGGATGGTGGGCTTGGGAACCCTGCGCACATCGTTTGAGGCTGTGTCGGAAACCGCGGCCGGACTTCCGTACGGGTTACTCTCAGATAGGCGATAAACCTGGACTAGTTACTAGTGTGGTTAACGATCGTGGCCGACTCCCTCGCTGGGCTTCTGCTTGAAGGTTGCCCAGGTGCATGACGTGCACATGGCGATAAGTGGCGAGAGCGTGTGTGACGAAGTACACCCCTGCAGGGTTATGATCTATTCGAATAGCCGCGTCCACGGATATGGACTACTTGGAGACATATGTTGTTCATAGATAACTTCAACGGCTACTCATAAAATTGCCAAGATAAGCGTGAGTGTCGTGGACGGCATTTCCGTACGGCGACGGAATGATTCCACGATAGTGTATTGTTGTGGTGTTAGTGGACTCGTGTGTGAGAAATCAAGTTGTCAAAATTATTTAAAAATGTAAGTGTCTAGCCACGAGTCATATGCTGGCTTTCCGCATGAAACCCCACAATACCTTTTGATACCTTGCATGAGTAGTTAGTTCTCCGAAAGTCTTGCTGAGTACCTTCATACTCATGTTTGCTTAATAAATGTTGCAGAGGTTGCTAATGACCCTAATGGAGGGTTCTTCGTAGACATCGACGACGACGAGTAGCTGGTGTCCCAGCTACGATCTGGCCCTACGTCGGCTCTGTAGTATAGTCAGGCCATGTGCCTTCTAGTTGCCCTGTCTGTACCCAGACAGTTTATAACTCTTCCGCTGGCTTGTATTTGTATCACTGCTATTATGGGTCGTGAGACCCTTAATGTGTAATATTATGTGTGTGGCTCTTCCGAGCCTCTTAAATAAAGGTTGTATGTTTATGGTTATGTTGTGATGCCATCGATGTATCTATACATATCGGTATGCCATGCGTACGTGTGTCGTACTTGATATGTATGGGGTTCGATTACCTAGTCGTGAACTTTGGTAGCACTCCTTACAAGGAAATGCCCCTTTGTGATCCAATGAGCATTGGTTGACCGGCATGTGTCCTTCTTAGCTGCTGTGTCTGTCCTCTTTGGGGAAATATCACGCGACGTAATGGAGTCCTTGTAGCTTGCTACGACTCGTCTACGTTCGCTGATGACCGACACCTGCTTTGTTGGGTCATGTATGCCTGTCCTTGTGCGGTACTGCCACTTTGGTTTATGACTAGACATGTCAATCCGGGTTCTTTGACATTGGATTGCTAGCGACACTATCGCATACGTGAGTCAAAAGACGCAAACGGTCCCGGCTAAGGTAAGGCTGCAGCCGTGGAGTTAACCGTGCGTGAGACCACAAAGGGATGCGATGTGTTACAGGCTGGATTCCTATGGCTTCAGATCGGGGTCCCGACATACGCTTCCCTGTGGCCTCCCCACCGGTGCCAAGGATGCAGCCGGGCGTCGCCCTGCGTGCCCGCAGCCTGCGCCGCCGGTTGCCCCAGCTCGGGTAAGCAGGGAGCACAACCCGAGTGTGCGTGGCTGCTGGGCTGCTAGCGCTCGCCAGGCCCAGGCGCCTCGGCCTTCTCCAGCACGCCGCGAGCCCAGATCCGCCCCAAGTCGGCCTGCTTCGCCTCTCCATCGAGCCGGCCTCTGGGCCAAGGTGAGCCCCTGTGAGCCCCTCTATGTCGCGCCCTGTGCGCTTGGTAACTATCCCACGCCCACATAGGATTTGGCCCGTTGCAGCCGATTCGGCTCGATAGTGTTTTTAGGATATTTTCGGATTTATTTATTTCAGAAAGATGCTAGATATTAAAATGCCCGTAGTTTTTAAACCGTGTATCGAATAGCGACGTATTATATATGTAACTCGTGTAGAATTTCGCGTAGATTATGAATTTGCAACTTGCATGCATGCTTGGAGGAGTTTGACTAGCCGTATGCCTAGGTTTGCATGTTGTCCTAATAGGGAATTATCCCGTATTTGTTTTTGCGCGTGTCCGGATTGTTCCAACCCCATAGATGAAATGCTCATGTTATTAGGGACCTTTTTCCATGTATTTTAGAGTAGTTGTGTGCATTTTTGCATGTAGGTTCCGTCGCTAGTTTGTTATATCATGTTTAGGACATATTCTCGCATTTACGTGTGGCGATATTTTTATTTTGCAACCCCACATGTTATATATGTTTTTGGGGTAGAAAAATCCACAGAATTTAACTGTGCATTTAGATTTAGCTTTGGAGCAAGTTAGTGCGTGTGATATTTTGCCATGATGCCCTTTTGTTTATTTTGTGGGATTTATTTCGTGCATAATTTGAAGGAGTTGTCAACTAGAGATATGCCCTTGGATGTGTAGGCTAGGCTCTGGTAATTTTGGTTGCAATAGAAATCCATGTTTAAGTGTTGTTTGCTTGTTCTCAACATGCTAGGAAAAGTGCTGATTTGGAGATGCTGAAATATTTCTAAGTTTGAAATCTGTTATATTTTGTTGCTGTCTTTCCATGAGTTTATCTGGTGATCTATAGCTCTTTTGAGGTTGGTGCAATGGAGTTAGTTGTAGTCCTTAAGATTCTCTAGCATTCTGTCAATTTTCATGTCATTTGGTGCCCTGTAGCATATAGTTTTGTTGCCGTTAATATGCCTTCAGATCGAAAACTGCACTATCATAAACTGATATTTTCACTAAGTCTGAAATTGTGTGTGAGATGCCATTTTGTGAGTTCTTTTCCTAGTGATCCGTGCTTCCATGCTAAATGTTATTAGTAGTATGTTGTAGTGCATCTTGCCCTCTACTGTCTCATCCCTTGGTTGAGCATTTTGGATTTGTGTAGCTAGTTGTTCGAGGGCGTAGAAAATGCTATGTGGCTGATTTTGGCAGATTATGTCTATTTTTTATTTAGCTTGTAGTTGTTGAACCGTTGCTCCGTTTTGATCTTGTCCTATATGAAACTGGCTTAGAATCTCGTGTAGTTTCATATTATGTCGCTGCCTTCTTGGTTTGGCCTGTTGTGGATGCCATTTGCATATATATTGCCTTCATGGCAACATATCTTGCAGTGATTATAACTTTTCAACCGTAGCTCCGTTGGAGATGTTCTCTATGTGTAAATTGATTGGAACTACACGTAAAATCACGCGAACCTATTTATTTTGCTGTTTAATAAATATTTAAAAGTGTTAGTTCAGATCTGGACAGAAAAATTAACGTATGAGATCAGTTCGAAGATGTTATATGTCATTTATGAGCTCATTTAAAATGCGTAGATAGGTAGCTTATTTTCGCTTCACCTCTTGCCATGTTTAACCACATTTTATATTGCCGTGTACCTAATCGGTATAGAACTAAATAATTCGTATGTGGAGTTTCGTCAATATGCAACTCGTTGCATATTAAACTTCACTTAACGTGTAGTGTTTGATTGTTGTGAATTGCCATGTCATGTATTGCATATATTCAACTGATCATGCGTCATATGTGGATTGCATCTTGTCGTACATGTGACATGTTGAATACCGTGTTGATGCTTGTTTCCGGTTTGCTTTGTCTCGATAGAGTTCCGCAAGCGTGTCGGAATGTGAGGACCCGTTCGACTACATCGGCTCGTCTGCTTCACGGAGTCGTTCTTCTTCCAAGAGGGATCTCAAGCAAGATGACCATTTCCCCAGATACCATTACTATCAGTGCCATGCTAGTTTTACCGTTTCTATCGTTGTGTCTCGCTGCCCACCACCTGTTAAATATCAGCCTCTCAACATTGCCATGAAAACCTTCCCTTGTTCACAACATAGCAAACCATTGATTGGCTATGTTACCGCTTGCTTAACCATGTGATAGCGTTGCTAGTTGCAGGTGCAAGTGCTTCCATGTGATAACATGGGTTCCTTGATATATCACCATATTAAATGCTATTTAAATTAATGCATCTATATACTTGGTAAAAGGTGGAAGGCTCGGCCTTTCTAGCTTGGTGTTTTGTTGCACCTTTGCCGCCTTAGTTTCGGTTACCAGTGTTATGTTCCAGCAATGAGCGCTCCTAACATGCTTGGGGTTGTTATCGGGACCCCCTAGATTCTCGTTTTAGGATAAACCTCGTCTGACAAGGTCCAACATTGGTACTATATTTGCCCAACATAATAATACTGTTAATACTGAAAAGCATAGGGCGTCATGAACCCGAGGAGTAATTCTACATAATACAGAGAGGGCCAGTGCTGATGGTGCTGGTCCAAAACAGAGCGACTTGCGGGGCCACCCGGGGGAACTCGGGGGATTTCTATCTGGCCACCGTACGTATTGTTCATTCGTCGTGTCTTGAGAACGAGATACACGGCTCCTTTCAGGATCGTCGACATGCGGGGCGGCCTTGCTGGACTTGTTTTACCTTTATCGAGCGTCTCGTGCGAGGGATTCTGAGGATTCTTTGAGCTAAACTCGGGGTTGAGGTTTTCCAATAGAGATCCGAGGAGATCACAGGTTTCCCTTATCGAGGTCATTCCCTTGCAGCGTGTGGTAGTTTGTGATGGACTAGTTGGAGCACCCCTGTAGGGTTAAATCTTTCGGAAAGCCGTGCCCGCGGTTATGTGGCAACATGGAAACTTTGTTTAACACTCGTTCTAGATAAGTTGAAGATAACTTAATTAAAATATGCCAACCTAGTGCATAACCGTGACTTCCTCTTTCTTGAGTTCCTTCTCCGATCGAGGACATGGTGGGGGTGATGTTTGACGTAAGTAGGTGTTCAGGATCATTCATTTGATCATCAGTAGTTCACGTCTGTTATGCGTAGATCTTCCCCCTCTTTATTGTTGTACTCGTAAGTTAGCCACTAAAAAAATGCATAGTCGCTTGTTGCAGCCTCACCACTTATCCATACCTCACCCATTAAGCTTTGCTAGTCTTGATACCTTTGGAAATGAGATTGCTGAGTCCCCTGTGGCTCACAGATTACTACAACACAAGTTGCAGGTAAAGGTAACGGGTTACTTGATGCGAGCGCGTTGATTGTTCATTTGGAGTTTCTTCTTCTTCTTCTTCATCGATCTAGGATGGGTTCCAGGCCGGCAGCCTGGGATAGAAAAGATGGACGTCGTTCTTTTCTCATTTGTTTTCGTCCATAGTCGGACCCTGCTCTTCTTCGTGATATTTATGTATTGTACCGATGTGACTCTGATGTAGCTTGTGGCGAGTGTAAGCCAATTCTTTATATCTCATCTTTTCAGTACATGTACTTGTAACGATATCCATTCTTGTGAAACGACGAGATGCGCTTCTATCCCTGTCGAGGCCCTCGTCCCGAAATAAGGATAGGATTGCATCTTGGGTGTTACAAGTTGGTATCAGAGCAGTACTGACCTAGGAGACCCCTTGATTGATCAAACTGGTTCGAGTCGAGTCTAGTGAAAAACTGCTTTGAGTCTAGTTATATATTGGAGAGTAGGATTCTTTCTTCTCCTCTTCTATTCTGTTGTGAGGTTCATGACTTAGGAATTTTAATTCTAACCCTCTTGGCACTCAAAAATGTTTTAGGATCACGCGGATATCTTTGGAATCTATATGATGCCTATGGGACGGAGTTCTGTCTTGGTACCTCCTGTCTGACTTGATTTCTTCCAGGGAGTTGAGCTCGAGGGGTTTCTCGAGCACATCGCTATGATTTAGATTTCTTAGTATCTCAGAACGAAGGATGTTCAAAATTGCTTCAATACTAGTACTGGCAGGAGGAGTCTGGCTTCCCTAGTACTGGTGCAGAGAGTTCCGGATGTATCGCCATGCTTACTATCGTTGTGATTACGAGTGTCTGAGGTAGACGAGGTTCCGAGATTCTGGTTATGTGTTGACGGATGTGATACATTGGACGGGTTAGTATAGGAGTTGAGTGATATATTACTCCTTGTATCTGTGGACCAGATTGCATGACCAGAAATTTCGGGAGTTCTTAGGTGGGAATTCAAGTAGTTACTTATAGTACAATCTTCCAACAAATGCATGATGTTAGGTTGGGGTTCGACATCTAGTGGATTTGTTTGTTCACGGTCGACTTACATCGGTTCTCGTTGGGCCTTAATGAGTCCTTGTAGCTTCCTACGACTCGGGGACGCTTCGTATGACGTGTGCATTGTCTTGCACAGGATGGCTACTGTAAGGATCGAGCCCGTGCAATCATGTCCATGAAAATATTGGACGAAACCTCTCTCATGAGTTTGTTCTGGCTAATTTGCAAGCCTCATCCTTTGTTTTGTTGAAATATGGTAATTCAAGTTGCTTCGATCTCAAATGTTGAATTCATATTTTTACCAAGAGGTGTTCTCATATTGTTATGGGAATTCTCATTCTTTTGCTCAATCAGATTGTCTTATCAATTCTTTTCAACCGGAGTTGTCATATCAATTCTTTTCAACCGGTGTGTTTCTCTTCAAGTGAATTCTATCATCTCCAATTTTGCAAGATCAATCTCTCTTTTCTTTCCGGAGTTCATCTCGTCTGTCCCAAGTTGTCGTTGTTTTTGCCGCCTTCCCGCCCTGCTCTTCAATGATTTATTATCATCAAAGTGCATTTCTTTTCATCAATGCTTCTGATCTCTTCTCTTCCGTGTCGTATCCGGTGATACATTGTGAAGATTCTCAGGAGCTTCGTGTTCATCTTTATTCAATCTTGTTACCTTTTCCGGTGAATTCAATTCAGTTATCCGTGGTCATCATATCCTTTTCATCCTCTAAATTCTTTCCCATGTTGAAAATTCTTATCAAGTCTTCTTGTTGTCATTTATCTTTGTTCTATCCGGAGTGCTGAAGATATCTCAGAGTTACTTGTTTTCCAATTCTTTCAATTATTTCAAGGTGCTCAGCCTCATCTAGTTTTTGTTGGAATTATGCCCTAGAGGCAATAATAAATATAGTTATTATTATAATTCCTGTATCAAGATAATCGTTTAATATCCATGCTATAATTGTATTGAATGAAGACTCATTTACATGTGTGGATACATAGACAAAACACCGTCCCTAGCAAGCCTCTAGTTGGCTAGCCAGTTGATCAAAGATAGTCAGTGTCTTCTGATTACGAACAAGGTGTTGTTGCTTGATAACTGGATCACGTCATTAGGAGAATCACGTGATGGACTAGACCCAAACTAATAGACGTAGCATGTTGATCGTGTCATTTTGTTGCTACTGTTTTCTGCGTGTCAAGTATTTATTCCTATGACCATGGGATCATATAACTCACTGACACCGGAGGAATACTTTGTGTGTATCAAACGTCGCAACGTAACTGGGTGACTATAAAGATGCTCTACAGGTATCTCCGAAGGTGTTAGTTGAGTTAGTATGGATCAAGACTGGGATTTGTCACTCCGTGTGACGGAGAGGTATCTCGGGGCCCACTCGGTAATACAACATCACACACGAGCCTTGCAAGCAATGTGACTTAGTGTAAGTTGCGGGATCTTGTATTACGGAACGAGTAAAGAGACTTGCCGGTAAACGAGATTGAAATAGGTATACAGATACTAACGATCGAATCTGGGGCAAGTAACATACCGAAGGACAAAGGGAATGACATACGGGATTATATGAATCCTTGGCACTGAGGTTCAAACGATAAGATCTTCGTAGAATATGTAGGATCCAATATGGGCATCCAGGTCCCGCTATTGGATATTGACCGAGGAGTCTCTCGGGTCATGTCTACATAGTTCTCGAACCCGTAGGGTCTGCACACTTAATATTCGACGTTGTTTTATGCATATTTGAGTTATATGGTTGGTTACCGAATGTTGTTCGGAGTCCCGGATGAGATCACGGACGTCACGAGGGTTTCCGGCATGGTCCGGAAACGAAGATTGATATATAGGATGACCTCATTTGATTACCGGAAGGTTTTCGGAGTTACCGGGAATGTACCGGGAATGACGAATGGGTTCCGGGAGTTCACCGGGGGGGGGGGGGCAACCCACCCCGGGGAAGCCCATAGGCCTTGAGGGTGGCACACCAGCCCTTAGTGGGATGGTGGGACAGCCCAAAAGGGCTCTATGTGCCAAGAAGAGAAAATCAAGAGAAAAGAAAAAAAAAGAGGAGGTGGGAAGGAAGGGAAGGACTCCCTCCCACCAAACCAAGTCCAACTCGGTTTGGGGGGGGAGTCTTCCCCCCTTGGACTCGGCCGACCCCCTTGGGGCTCCTTGAGCCCAAGGCAAGGTCCCCTCCCTCCCACCTATATATACGGAGGTTTTAGGGCTGATTTGGGACGACTTTTCCACGGCAGCTCGACCACATACCTCCACGGTTTTTCCTCTAGATCGCGTTTCTGCGGAGCTCGGGCGGAGCCCTGCTGAGACAAGGTCATCACCAACCTCCGGAGCGCCGTCACGCTGCCGGAGAACTCTTCTACCTCTCCGTCTCTCTTGCTGGATCAAGAAGGCCGAGATCATCGTCGAGTTGTACGTGTGCTGAACGTGGAGGTGCCGTCCGTTCGGTACTAGATCGTGGGACTGATCGCGGGATTGTTCGCGGGGCGGATCGAGGGATGTGAGGACGTTCCACTACATCAACCGCGTTCACTAACGCTTCTGCTGTACGATCTACAAGGGTACGTAGATCACTCATCCCCTCTCGTAGATGGACATCACCATGATAGGTCTTCGTGCGCGTAGGAAATTTTTTGTTTCCCATGCGACGTTCTCCAACATTTTTCATTTGTACCGGTGCAATATATCTCTTCCTGAGCAATATTTTCAACGGTGGTTTCTTTGAGTGGGCCCATAGCCCACAGGTTTTTTCCAAGATCTTATCTGGCTCTTGTAATCTTTTCAGAGCTCCCTAATTCTTTTCAACTATGACGTAAATATGAATTTCATGAGTCATATTCCTTATTAAAGATCGCTTCAAATTTATTTTCATCATTGGCTCAACTTTTCCTTGTTCTTATTCCGGAGTGTCTCAGTATCCTTGGTGTTGTTTCTCGTCTTCATTTTCATCTCGGAAGACCGAAGGAGTGTTTCCTTAAATCTTGGTCCATTCTCTTGGAGATTAATCATTTCAGCTTTGTGGCATCATCTTGAATTTTTCCAATCATGAGTAAATCCCTTTCTTGCTATCCAGTGCATTTCTGAGTTGTTTTCATTCTTGATCCTCCGAAGGCCATCATTTCAAAAGATTTCTTCGTTCTCAGCCTTCAGCTTTCATTCTCAAATTCTTCTCAATTGTTGTCTCTTCGTTCGTCTCTCAATTATTCCGATGCCTTGTTCTAGTTTTCTCTCAGGTGGATCATGATCTCTTCATTCTTATGTGTCTCCATTCATTCTTGTTATATCCTAATTCAATCCAATTCTTACCGGTGTCTCCTTCAAGACTTCTTCGGATTTGTGCTCATATATCTCCTCAATCATTTATAGAAGAATAAGTGGTACGCTGAATCCGTTGCTTGTCATCAGTTAAACTTGATGAAGGGTAAGCATAACATAATTCTTATTCTTGTTCATAGTGATCTGAATTCTTCTTCCAAAGTGGCTCATTATATCAATTCCTTGTCTCAAGATGTTCTTCAAGATTCTTGTGGTAGTAGTTCTCATTTTTCTTCTTTGTTCTTTTCTTGCCAAGATCTAGTTTCTATTCTTTCTAACAGAGGCTTAGTGATGTTGCTCTCTTCAATATATCATTTTGTCTTTTCAAGATCATGTTGTTCCCTTGCTCAATTTAGTTAGTTTCTTGTGAATTTTATCAAGATATGTCCATCTTATTGAATTTTTGTCTCCTTGTCCTACCGAAGTGTTGCCGAAATTTTCTGTGAATTCTTGCTTGTTTCTCATGTCATTCTTCATCTCTTTGCAACCTTCAAGGATCGTTTGGTTCACTTGTTTGTTAAAGAAGCAATTAAATTTTACCTCTTGCTTTCTCATCCTCTCCCCCTTTCATTCTTGGATCTCGGGTCGAGATCCTCTTGTAGTGTAGGAGAGTTGTGACATCCCGAGACCGACGCTCCAGAAGATTTCCCCTTTATTCCATTGCTGGCGTGTGTTTATTTTTACTTGTCACATCATCATCGCATCTTGCGCATCATCCGCATTGCATCAGCACTATGTTGGCGTCAGTTTTCAAATTTGCATACGTTATTAGTTGCCGGTTCTCTCTGTTCTCGTCGTTGCACGTTTGAGTTCAACCACATTTGCACGCGCCCGCGACATCGTCAAATCCTTGTTTTTAAAAGGGTGTATAAAACTTCCACTGGTTGGGTTGAAACATGGCGTGCGGTCTTATTTAGATATAGGTATGCCGCGTGCCAGTTTTCGTCGCAATCGGAGTCCGTCTAATACCCGAACGGTCAACCGTAGCGGCACCATTTTCGGTTATTCGTCAGACGTGTTTCGGTGTTTTAAAACTCATTGTCGGGTCGCCCGTTTTCCCTCTCGTGTCCGTCTAACCACTCTACACAACCACTTAGCCATCCCCGCGTGCGAGACCGTTCGATTCCGATCGCGCAGTTGCAACCGGGGCGAAACACTGTTAAACCTAGCCCGCCTTCCCTATTTAAACAGCCCCACATACCTAATCTAGCTCCTCTCTCCCTCTCTACCTCGTTTCGCATGCACACCAAATCCTAGCCGCCTCCCACCTTCTCTCTCCCACCTCCCAGCCACCAGGCCCGCTCAGGCCCGGGTCAGGCCTGCAGAGCCCATCTGGGCCCGAGGCCACTGCCTCCCGTCGCCGCCGCTCTGCCCTAGCACCACCGCCGCTCGCCTGATCCCAAGCGCCCTCGTGCCTCCTCCCGCCGGCCATGCCTCGCCGCGCTACCGCCTTAGGTCGCCGCTGGCGGGATCCCCGCCAGATCTGCTTCCATGTGGTATCCCCGCCGGTCCCGAGGCTGCAGCCGGCCGTCTCCCCGCGTGCCAGCAGCCTGCTCCGCCGGTTGCCCCGCTCGGGCGAGCAGGGAGCACGACCCGAGCGTGTGTGGCTGGTGGGCTACTAGCGCTCGCCCAGGCACACGCGCCTCGGCCTCCTCCAGCGTGCCGCGAACCAAGATCCTCCCCAAGTCGACCTGCTTCGCCTCTCCACCACGCTGGCCTCTGGCCCAAGGTGAGCCCCTGCCAGCCCCTCTATATCGCGCCCTGTGCGATTGGTAACTACACCATCCCACCTAGCATTTGGACGTTGCAGCCAGTTGGGCCCGATAGTGTTTTTAGAATTTTTTAGGATTTATTTATTTCAGAAAGATGCTAGATATTAAAATGCCCGTAGTTTTTAAACGGTGTATCGAATCACGGCGTATTATATATGTAACTCGTGTAGAATTTTGCGTAGATTATGAATTTGCAACTTGCATGCTTGTTTGCAGAAGTTTGACTAGCCGTATGCCTAGGATTGCGTGCTGTCCTAATAGGGAATTATCCCGTATTTGTTTTTGCGCGTGTCCAGATTGTTCCAACCCCATAGATGAAATGCTCATGTTATTAGGGACCTTTTGCCATGTATTTTAGTGTAGTTGTTTGCATTTTTGCATGTATGTTTCGTCGCTAGTTTGTTATATCATGTTTAGGACATAATCTCACATTTACGTGTGGCGGTATTTTTATTTTGCAACCCCACATGTTATATATGTTTTCGGGGTAGAAAAATCCATAGTATTTAACTGTGCATTTAGTTTAATCTTTTGAGCAAGTTAGTGCGTGTGATATTTTGCCATGATGCCCTTTTGTTTATTTTGTGGGATTTATTCCGTTCATAATTTGAAGGAGTTGTCAACTAGAGATATGCCCTTGGATGTGTAGGCTAGGCTCTGGTAATTTTGGTTGCAATAGAAATCCATGTTTAGTTGTTGTTTGCTTGGTGTCAACATGCTAGGAAAAGTGATGATTTGGAGATGCTGAAATATTTCTAAGTTTGAAATCTGTTATATTTGTTGCTGTCTTTCCATGAATTTATCTGGTGATCTATAGCTCTTTTGAGGTTGGTGCAATGGAGTTAGTTGTAGTCCTTCAGATTCTCTAGCATTATGTCAATTTTCATGTCATTTGGTGCCCTGTAGCATATAGTTTTGTTAATGTTAATATGCCTTCAGATCAAAAACTGCACTGTCATAAACTGATATTTTCACTAAGTCTGAAACTGTGTGTGAGATGCCATTTTGTGAGTTCTTTTCCTAGTGATCCATGCTTCCATGCTAAATGTAATTAGTAGTATGTTGTAGTGCATCTTGCCCTATACTGTCTCATGCCCTGGTTGAGCATTTTGGATTTGTGTAGCTAGTTGTTCGAGGGTGTAGAAAATGCTATGTGGCTGATTTTGGCAGATTATGTCTATTTCTTATTTAGCTTCTAGTTGTTGAACCGTTGCTCTGTTTTGATCTTGTCCTATATGAAACTTGCTTAGAATATTTTGTAGTTTCATATTATGTCGCTGCCTTCTTGGTTTGGGCTGTTGTGGATGCCATTTGCATACATATTGCCTTCGTCGCATCATATCTTGCGGTGAGCATAACTTTTGAACCGTAGCTCCGTTGGAGATGTTCTCTATGTGTAAATTGATTGGAACTACACGTAAAATCACGTGAACCTATTTATTTTGATGTTTAACAAATATTTAAAAGTGTTAGTTTAGATCTCGACATAATTATAAATTAACGTATGAGATCAGTTAGGAGATGTTATATGTCATTTCCGACCTCATTTAAAATGCCTAGATAGGCAGCTTATTTTCGCTTCACCTCTTGCCATGTTTAACCACATTTAATATTGCCGTGTACCTAATCGGTATAGGACTAAATAATTCGTATGTGGAGTTTCGTCAATATGCAACTCGTTGCATATTGAACTTCACTTAATGTGTAGTGTTTGATTGTTGTGAATTGTCATGTCATGTATTGCATATATTCAACTGATCATGCATCATATGTGGATTGCATCTTGTCGTGCATGTGACATGTTGAATACCGTGTTGATGTTTGTTTCTGGTTTGCTTTGTCTCGATAGAGTTCCGCAAGCGTGTCGGATTGTGAGGACACGTTCGACTATATCGGTTCGTCTGCTTCACGGAGTCGTTCTTCTTCCAAGCGGGATCTCAAGCATGATGACCATTTCCCCAGATACCATTACTATCAGTGTCATGCTAGTTTTACCGTTTCTATCGTTGTGTCTCGCTGCCTACCACCTGTTAAATATCAGCCTCTCAACATTGCCATGAACACCTTCCCCTGTTCACAACATAGCAAACCACTGATTGGCTATGTTACCGCTTGCTTTAACCATGTGATAGCGTTGCTAGTTGCAGGTGCAGTTGCTTCCATGTGATAACATGGGTTCCTTGATATATCACCATATTAAATGCTATTTAAATTAATGCATCTATATACTTGGTAAAAGGTGGAAGGCTCGGCCTTTCTAGCCTGGTGTTTTGTTCCACCTTTGCCGCCTTAGTTTTGGTTACCAGTGTTATCTTCCATCAATGAGCGCTCCTAACATGCTTGGGGTTGTTATGGGGACCCCCTAGATTCTCGTTTTAGGATAAAGCTCGTCTGACAAGGCCCAACATTGGTACTATATTTGCCCAACATAATAATACTGTTAATACTGAAAAGCATTGGGCGTCATGAACCCGAGGAGTAATTCTACATAATACAGGGAGGGCCAGTGCTCATGGTGCTGGTCCAAAACAGAGCGACTTGCGGGGCCACCCAGGGCAACTCGGGGGATTTCTATCTGGCCTCCGTACGTATTGCTCATCCGTCGTGTCTTGAGAATGAGATACGCGGCTCCTATCGGGATCATCGGCACGCCGGGCGGCCTTGCTGGACTTGTTTTACCTTTATCGAGCGTCTCATGCGAGGGATCCCGAGGATTCTTTGAGCTAAACTCGGGGTTGAGGTTTTCCAATACGGATCCGAGGAAATCACATGTTTCCCTTATCGAGGTTATTCCATCGCAGCGTGTGGTAGTTTGTGATGGACTAGTTGGAGCACCCCTGTAGGGTTAAATCTTTCGGAAAGCCGTGCCCGCGGTTATGTGGCAACGTGGAAACTTCGTTTAACACTGGTTCTAGATAAGTTGAAGTTAACTTAATTAAAATATGCCAACCGAGTGCTTAACTGTGACTGCCTCTTTCGTGAGTTCCTTCTCCGATCGAGGACACGGTAGGGTTATGTTTGACGTAAGTAGGTGTTCAGGATCATTCATTTGATCGTCAGTAGTTCACGTCTATTATGCGTAGATCTTCCCCCTCTTTATTCTTGTACTCGTAAGTTAGCCACTAAATAAATGCTTAGTCGCCTGTTGCAGCCTCACCACTTAACCATACCTCACCCATTAAGCTTTGCTAGTATTGATACCTTTGGAAATGAGATTGATGAGTCCCCTGTGGCTCACAAATTACTACAACACTAGTTGCACGTACATGTAAAGGGTTACTTGATGCCACTGCGTTGATTGTTCATTTGGAGTTTCTTCTTCTTCTTCATCGATCTAGGATGGGTTCCATGCCGGCAGTCTGGGATAGCAAGGATGGACGTCTTTCTTTTCACATTTGTTTTCGTCCGTAGTCAGACCCAGCTCTTCTTCATGATATTTATGTATTGTACTGATGTGACTCTGATGTAGCTTGTGGCAAGTGTAAGCTAATTCTATATATCTCATCTTTGCAATACATGTACTTGTAACAATATCCATTCTTGCGAAACAACGAGATGCGCTTCTATCCCTGTTGAGGCCCTCGTCCTGAAATAAGGATAGGATCGCATCTTGGGCGTTATAAGTTGGTATCAGAGCAGTACTGACCTAGGAGCCCCCTTGATTGATCAAACTGGTCCGAGTCGAGTCTGGTGAAAAACTGCTTTGAGTCTAGTTATATATTGGAGAGTAGGATTCTTTTTTCTCCTCTTCTATGCTCTTGTGAGTTTCACGACTTAGGAATTTTAATTCTACCCCTCTTCTCACTCAAAAATGTTTGAGGATCACGCGGATATTTTTGGAATCCATATGATGCCGATGGGACGGAGTTTTGTTTTGGGGCCTCCTGTCTGACTTGATTTTTTCCGGGGAGTTGAGCTCCACGGGATTCTCGAGCACATCGCTATCATTTAGATTTCTTAGTATCTTAGAACGAAGGATGTTCAAAATTGCTTCAATACTAGTAGTGGCAAGAGGAGTCTCGCTTCCCCAGTACTGGTGCAGAGAGTTTCGGATATATCGCCATGCTTAATATCGTTGTGATTATGAGTGTCTGCGATAGATGAGGTTCCGAGATTCTGGTTATGTGTTGACGGGTGTGATACATTGGACGGGTTAGTATAGGAGTTGAGTGATATATTACTCCTTGTATCCGTGGACCAGATTGCATGACCAAAAATGCATGATGTTAGGTTGGGGTTCTTAGGTGAGAATACAAGTAGTTACTTATAGGACAATCTTCCAACAAATGCATGATGTTAGGTTGGGGTTCGACATCTAGTGGATTCGTTTGTTCACGGTTGACTTACAGCGATTCTCGTTGGGTCTTAAAGAGTCCTTGTAGCTTCCTACGACTCGGGGAGACTTCGTATGTCGTGTGCACTGTCTTGCACAGGATGGCTACTGTAAGGATCGAGCCCGTGCAATCCTTTCCAAGAAAATATTGGACGAAATCTCTCTCATGAGTTTGTTCTAGCTAATTTGCAAGCCTCATCCTTTGTTTTGTTGGAATACGATAATTCGAGTTGCTTCGATGTCAAATGTTGAATTCATATTTTCTCCAAGAGGTGTTCTCATATTGTTATGGGAATGCTGATTCTTTTGCTCAATCAGATTGTCTTATCAATTCTTTTCAACCGGAGTTGTCATATCAATTCTTTTCAACCGGTGTGCTTCTCTTCAAGTGAATCCTATCCTCTCTAATTTTGCAAGATCAATCTCTCTTTTCTTTCCGGAGTTCATCTCGTCTGTCCCAAGTTGTCGTAGGTTTCCCGCCCTCCCGTGTCGTATCCGGTGATACATTGTGAAGATTCTTAGAAGCTTCATGTTCATATTTAATCAATCTTGTTACCTTTTCCGGTGAACTCAATTCCGTTATCCGTGTTCATCATATCCTTTTCATCCTTTAAATTCTTTCCCATGTTGAAAATTCTTATCAAGTATTCTTGTTGTCATTTATCTCTATTCTATCTGGAGTGTTCAAGATATCTCAGAGTTTCTTGATTTTCAATTCTTTCAATTATTTAAAGGTGCTCATCCTCATCTAGTTTTCATTTGTACCGGTGCAATATCTCTCTTTCTGACCAATCTTTTCAATGGTGGCCCATAACCCACAGGTTTTTCCCAGGATCTTATCTGGCTCTTGTAATCTTTTCAGAGCTCCCTAATTCTTTTCAACTATGACGTAAATATGAATTTCATGATTCATATTCCTTCTTCAAGATCGCTTCAAATTTATTTTCGTCATTGGCTCAACTTTTCCTTGTTCTTATTCCGGAGTGTCTCAGTATCCTTGGTGTTGATTCTCGTCTTCATTTTCATCTCGGAAGACCGAAGGAGTGTTTCTCTCAAATCTTGGTCCATTCTCTTGGAGATTAATCATTTCAGCTTTGTGGCATCATCTTGAATTGTTCCAATCATAACTAAATCCCTTTCTTGCTATCCAGTGCATTTCTGAGTTGTTTTCATTCTGGATCCTCCGAAGGCCATCATTTCAGAAGATTTCTTTGTTCTCAGCCTTCAGCTTTCATTCTCAAATTCTTCTCAATTGTTGTCTCTTCGTTCGTCTCTCAATTATTCTGATGCCTTGTTCTAGTTTTCTCTCAGGTGGATCATGATCTCTTCATTCTAATGTATCTCCATTCATTCTTGTTATATCCTCATTCAATCGAATTCTTACCGGTGTCTCCTTCAAGACTTCTTCAGATTTGTGCTCATATATCTCCTCAATCATTTATAGAAGAATAAGTGATATGCTGAATACGTTGCTTGTCATCTGTTAAACTTGATGAAGGGTAAGCATAACATAATTCTTATTCTTGTTTATAGTGATCTGAATTCTTCTTCCGAAGTGGCTCATGATATCAATTCCTTGTCTCAAGATGTTCTTCAAGATTCTTGTGGTAGTAGTTTGATACGTCCATTTTGCATCATGCTTTCATGTTGATATTTATTGCTTTTAGGGCTGTTATATTACTTGTGGTACCATATTTGTGCCTTTTCTCTCTTATTTTGCAAGGTTTATTTGAAGAGGGAGAATTCAGGCAGCTGGAATTCTAGACTAGAAAAGGAGCAAATCCTAGTACACTATTCCGCACATCTCCAAATGCCCTGAAAATTTACGTGGATTTTTCTGGAATATATGAAAAATATTGGGCGAAAGAACTACCGGAGGGGGGCCACCAGGGCCCCACAAGCTTGCCCACCGCCACCACCCCCCTAGTGGCGCAGGGCAGGCTTGTGGGCTGCCTGAAGGCCCACTAGCCCCCCTCTTTTGCTATATGAAGCGTCTTGGTCTGGAAAAAACATAAGGGAGCTTTTTCGTGGTTTCACCGCCGCGACGAGGAAGAACTTTAGCAGATCCAATCTAGAGCTCCGACAGGACGATCCTGTCGGGGAAATTTCCCTCCCGGAGGGGGGAATCGTCGCCATCGTCATCACCAACACTCCTCTCGTCGGAGGGGAGCATCTTCATCAACATCATCATCAGAACCATCTCCTCTCCAATCCCTAGTTCATCTCTTGTAATCAATCTTCGTCTCGCGATTCCGATTGGTACTTGTAAGGTTGCTAGTAGTGTTGATTACTCTTTGTAGTTGATGCTTGTCGGATTACTTGGTGGAAGAGTTTATGTTCAGATCCTTGATGCTATTCATTACACCTCTGGTCATGATTATGATTATGTCTTGTGAGTAGTTACTTTTTTTCCTGAGGACATGGGATAAGTCATGCTGATAATAGTCATGTGAATTTGATATTCGTTCGGTATTTTGATATGCTGTATGTTTTTTTTTCTCTAGTGGTGTTATGTGAACGTCGACTACATAACACTTCACCATATTTGGGCCTAGAGGAAGGCATTGGGAAGTTGTAAGTAGATGATGGGTTGCTGGAGTGACAGATGCTCAAACCCCAGTCTATGCGTTGCTTCGTGAGGGGCTGATTTGGATCCACTAGTTTAATGCTATGGTTAGAATTTTTCTTAATTCTTCTTTTGTAGTTTCAGATGCATGCGAGAGTGGTTAATCATAAGTGGGATTCTTTTCCAAGTAAGGGCAGTACCCAAGCGCAGCTCCACCCACATATCAAACTATCAAAGTAACGAACGCGAATCACATGAACATGATGAAACTAGCATGACAGAAATTCCCGTGTGTCCTCGGGAGCGTTTTTCCTCCTATAAGACTTTTTTCAGGCTTGTCCCTTTCTACAAAAGGGATTGGGCCACTTGCTGCACCATTGCTACTACTTGTTACTTGTTACTCTTTGCTTGCTACGTTTCACCTCGCTACACAATCACTTGTTACCGCTACTTTCAGTGCTTGCAGTTATTACCTTGCTGAAATCAATTTATTAGAGCCTTCTGCTCCTCGTTGGGTTCGACACTCTTACTTATCAAAAGGATAATGATTGATCCCCTATACTCGTGGGTCATCAAGACTCTTTTCTGGCGCCGTTGCCAGGTAGTGAAGCGCCTTTGGTAAGTGGAAATTGGTAAGGAGACATTTATATATTGTGCTGAAATTTATTGTCACTTGTCACTATGGAAACTCTTCCTTTGAGGAGTTTGTTCGGGGTATCTTCACCACGAACGGAAGCACGAGGAGTTGATCCTCGACCTCAGGTACCTACTGAAAATATCTTTTTTGAAATTCCTTTGGGTATGCTTGAGAAACTGCTGGCTAATCCTTTTACAGGAGATGGTTCTTCACATCCAGACTTTCATCAAATCTATGTAGATGAAGTTTGTGGTTTATTTAAGCTTGCAGGTTTGCCCGAGGATGAGGTAAAGAAGAAAGTATTTCCTTTATCTTTGAAGGATAAGGCGTTGACATGGTATAGGCTATGTGATGATGCTGGATCATGGAACTACAATCGGTTGAAATTGGAATTTCATCAAAAGTTCTATCCTATGCATTTAGTACATCGTGATCGGGACTTTATTTATAACTTTTGGCCTCGTGACAGGGAAAGCATAGCTCAAGCTTGGGGGAGGCTGAAATCAATGCTATATTCATGCCCCAATCATGAGCTCTCAAGAGAAATCATCACTCAAAACTTTTATGCTCGGCTTTCTCATGAAGATCGTACCATGCTTGACACTTCTTGTGCCGGTTCTTTTATGAAGAAGGATATTGAGCACAAGTGGAATTTATTGGAGAGAATCAAACGCAACTCTGAAGATTGGGAGCTGGAGGAAGGTAAGGAGCCAGGTATGAATTTCCAGTTTGATTGCGTTAAATCTTTTGTTGAGACAAACACTTCTAGAGATTTTAGCGCTAAGTATGGACTTGACTCTGAGATAGTAGCTTCTCTATGTGAATCTTTTGCTGCTCATGTTGATCTTCCCAAATAGAAGTGGTTTAAATATCATCCTCCTCTAGAAAGAAACATAGCAAAACCAATCTAGTTGAGGAGAAAATCATAGCTTTTAGTGATCCTGTTGTTCCTTGTGCTTACACTGAGAAACCACCATACCCTGCTAGAATGAAGGATTCTAAAGCTCCAACTGTGATACGTAGGGGTTACATTAGACCACTTGCACCCCCTGAGTAGATTAGAGTTGAACCTAGTGTTGCTATTATCATAGATCTCTTAGCCGAAGACATAGACGGGCATGTTATTAAATTCTGTGAGGACTCTGCTAGAATTGCTAAACCTCACGCGAAAGACAAGCACGGACCTGTAGTTGGCCTGCCCGTTGTTTCTGTTAAGATAGGAGATCACTCCTACCATGGTTTATGTGATATGGGAGCTAGTGTTAGTGCAATACCCCATTCTATCTATGATGAAATCAAAGATGAGATTGCACCTGCTGAGATAGAACCCATTGATGTCACTATCACGCTAGCTAATAGAGACACTATCTGCCCCCTGGGAATTGTGAGAGACGTAGAAGTCTTGTGTGGTAAGACGAAGTATCGTACTGATTTCCTCGTCCTTGTTACTGCACAAGATAGCTTTTGTCCCATCATATTCGGTAGGCCCTTTCTCAACACTGTCAATGCTCACATTGATTGCACTAAGCAGACTATCACAGTAAGTTTCGAGGGTGTGTCTCATGAATGTAACTTCTCCAAGTTTGGAAGACAACCCCATGAAAGAGAGTCATCTGGTAGGGATGAAATCATTGCTCTTGTCTCTATTGCCGTACCTCCTACGGATCCTTTAGAGCAGTATCTGCTTGAGCATGAAAATGATATGCATATGGAGGAGAGAGATGAGATAGATAGAATTGTCTTAGAACAACATCCTATTCTCAAGAATAATCTGCCTGTTGAACTGCTTGGAGATCCTCCCCCACCAAAGGGTGATCCTCTGTTCGAGCTTAAACAGTTTCCTGATACTCTTAAGTATGCCTATCTTGATGAGGAGGAGATATATCCTGTCATTATTAGTGCTCTCCTCTCAGAGCGCGAAGAGAAGAAGTTACTAAAAACTCTGAGGAAGCACCGCGCTGCTATTGGATATACTCTTGATGATCTTAAGGGTATTAGTCCTACTCTATGTCAGCACAAGATTAAAACCGATCCTGACTTCAAACCAGTTGCTGATCATCAAAGGAGATTGAATCCTAAGATGAAAGAGGTCGTTAGAAAAGAAATATGAAAGCTTCTGGAAGCAGGAATTATTTATCATGTTGCTCATAGTGATTGGGTAAGTCCAATACATTGCATACCTAAGAAGGGAGGTATCACCGTCGTTCCTAATGATAAGGATGAACTAATCCAACAAAGGATTATTACCGGCTACAGAATGGTGATAGACTTCTGGAAACTGAACAAGGCAACCAGGAAAGATCATTATCCTTTGCCATTCATCGACCAAATGCTAGAATGGCTATCAAAACACACTCACTTTTGCTTTCTAGACGGTTATTCAGGTTTCTCGCAAATACCTGTTGCACAATCTGATCAAGAGAAAACCACGTTCACCTGCCCTTTCGGTACCTTTGCCTATAGACGTATGCCTTTTGGCTTATGTAATGCACCTGCCACCTTCCAAAGATGCATGATGGCTATATTCTCTGACTTTTGTGAAAAGATTGTTGAGGTTTTCATGGATGACTTCTCCGTTTACGGGTCTTCCTTTGATGATTTCCTCAGCAACCTTGATCGAGTCTTACAGAGATGCGAAGAAACCAACCTCGTCTTGAATTGGGAGAAGTGCCACTTTATGGTTAATGAAGGTATCGTCTTAGGACACAAAATCTGTGAAAGAGGCATTGAAGTTGATAAGGCTAAGGTTGATGCAATTGAGAAAATGTCGTGCCCCACAGATATCAGATGTAGACGAAGTTTCCTAGGTCATGCTGGTTTCTATAGAAGGTTCATCAAAGACTTCTCTAAGATTTCTAGGCCTCTTACCAACCTCTTGCAGAAGGATGTTCCTTTTGTTTTTGATGAGGATTGTGAGGAAGCCTTCGAAATACTTAAGAAGGCTTTGATAACCGCACATATTGTTCAACCACCTGACTGGAACTTGCCGTTTGAAATCATGTGTGACGCTAGTGATTATGCTATTGGTGCTGTTCTACGACAAAGAGTTGACAAGAAGTTGAATGTCATTCACTATGCTAGTAAAACTCTAGACAGTGCCCAAAGAAACTATGCCAGTACGGAGAAGGAATTTTTAGTAGTCGTGTTTGCATGTGAAAAGTTCAGATCTTACATAGTTGACTCCAAAGTCAGTATTCACTCTTATCATGCTGCTATTAAGTACCTTATGCAGAAGAAGGACGCTAAGCCTTGGCTGATCAGATGGGTTCTCCTGCTAAAGGAATTTGATTTGCACGTCATTGATCGAAAGGGTGCTGATAACCCTGTAGCAGATAACTTGTTTAGGCTAGAGAATGTCCTTGATGACCCACTACCAATTGATGACAACTTTCCTGATGAGCAATTAAATGTCATCCGCACTTCTCGTAGTGCACCGTGGTATGCCGATTATGCAAACTATATTGTAGCCAAATACATACCACCCAGTTTCACCTATCAACAAAAGAGGAAATTCTTCGTTGATTTGAGACACTACGTTTGGGATGATCCTCACCTTTATAAGGAAGGAGTAGATGGTGTTATTAGATGTTGTGTGCCTGAACATGAACAGGGACATATCCTGCAGAAGTGTCATTCCGAGGCCTACAGAGGACACCGCGCTGGAGATAGAACTGCCGATAAGGTATTGCAATCAGGTTTCTATTGGTCCACTCTCTTCAAGGATTCCCGCAAGTTTGTCTTGTCTTGTGACGAATGCCAAAGGATAGGGAACATCAATAAGCGTCAAGAGATGCCTATGAATTATTCACTTGTCATTGAACCATTTGATGTCTGGGGCTTTGATTATATGGGACACTTCCTGAGTTCCAATAGGTACACTCACATTTTAGTTGCTGTGGATTACGTTACTAAGTGGGTAGAAGCTATCCCCACTAAGAATGCTGATCACCACACCTCTATTAAGATGCTTAAAGAAGTCATATTCCCAAGATTTGGAGTCCCTAGATACTTGATGACTGATGGCAGTTCACACTTCATTAAAGGTGTTTTCCGCAAGATGCTAGCTAAGTATGATGTCAACCATAGAGTTGCATCTCCTTATCATCCTCAGTCTAGTGGTCAAGTGGAGTTGAGTAATAGGGAGATCAAGTTGATCTTACAAAAGACCGTCAATAGATCTCGAAAGAACTGGTCTAGCAAACTTGACGATGCACTATGGGCTTATAGGACTGCTTATAAGAAGCCCATGGGCATGTCACCGTATAAATGGTTTATGGTAAGGCCTTTCATTTACCTCTTGAGCTGGAACACAAAGCTTATTGGGGAATCAAAGAGCTCAACTTTGATTTCAAACTTGCCGGTGAGAAGCGGTTGTTTGATATCAGCTCGTTAGATGAATGGAGAGCCCAGGCATATGAGAATGCCAGGTTGTTCAAGGAAAAGGTTAAGAGATGGCGCGACAAATGAATACAAAAACGAGAGTTCAATGTAGGTGATTATGTCTTGCTATACAATTCTAGTTTGAGATTCTTTGCAGGCAAGCTTCTCTCTAAACGGGAAGGTCCCTATGTTGTCGAGGAAGTATATCGTTCCGGTTCCATCAAAATCAATAACACGGAAGGAAATTTTCCTAGATTGGTAAACGGGTAAAGAATCAAGCATTGAATCTCTGGTACTCCCATAAATGTTGAGACCAATATCATCAATGTCATAACTCCAGAGGAGTATATAAGGGATGTTTATCAGCCTGTTTCAGACCTTGAAAACGAAGATGTATCTGTTTCGGCAAGAAATTGGACTCCGATACTTTTCCAATAGGAAATTTCCTCGGTTTTGGAATTTTTGGAAAATTAGAAAAATAAAAAGCAGTCCGGAGAGCAAACGAGGAAGCCACAAGGGCCCACACCGCCACCACCCCCTGGTGGCGGTGGGCAAGCTTGTGGGCACCTCGTGTGCCTCCCGGACTCCGTTTTCTTGCGGAGGACTCCTTCTGGCCCAGAAAAATTCAATATATAGTCGCCCGAAGGTTTTGACCCCCGTATCGCGTAGTTTTCCTCTGTTTTCGTTTCGAGCTTGTTGTCTGCCCCATATTTAGAGCAAAGATGTCTCAGGAATCTGTTGGGGAGAATGATCTTCACCAAGTTCATGAGGAAGTAGATGCTGATCTGAAAAGAGTAGAAGTTACGGAAGCCAGGGACCAAGCTAAGGAGAAAACCTAAGCTAAGGAGGAAGTTCAACCTATGTTCAACGTTGAATACGTGGAAGGAATAGACTTTCTCCAACCTTTCCTCCACATGTTGTCTCCATCCTTGATTGAAGTCTTGAGGTTTTGCGACACAACTCGTGCTCGCAATATTTCTCTTTCTCGTGAAGTTGTTTTGCTGGAAAACCATGTCATTGATCTCAAAGGTATAAATCAAAGGTTGATAGCTCTCTTGGAATTAAAGGCAACAACAACACCATCACCACCAAAGGAAGACAACTAAGCATTGGTATGGGCAATCCCCTTGGCTTCTGTCAAGTTTGGGGGAGTTGCCCTGGTATCGTATCACCTTTATATATTTTGCTTTTACCTTTGTTTTATTTCTTTCCTTTTCAGTTTTTATTTCTTCTTTTAGAGGAATAAGTCTTTAGTTTTTAGTTTGAGTCTTTTCTTTTGTTTCACACCCGATGTATTCGAGCTTACGAGCCATATAATAAAGAGTGTCTTAGTCAAGGGCTTTCCTTTGTGTCATGATCAATAGTATGAAAAGAATGATAGCATGAAAGATCATGAGACGATCTTATGGAAAGTGATAACTTCACATATGACAAGTATGATGATTGAAACTTGTTGAGAATAAATTAACATAGACTTCAGTCATTGTTGCAATTGATAAGAAGTAATAAGGAAAGAGAGATTCACATATAACTATATCATCTTAGACACTTTTTACAATTGTGAGCACTCACCAAACTATTACAAGCCTAGGAGTAGTAGTTGGGCAAGGAAGACAACATAATGAATTGTGTTTGCTTGGTTCCAAACAATGTTATATGATTAGGGATCCCTTAGCATGTGGCGATTGTTTCCACCTCATATTAGCCAAAACTCCCACACCTAGTAGAGATACTACTTGTGCATCCATAAACCTCAAACAAGTTTTGCCATGAGAGTCCACCATACCTATCTATGGATTGAATAAGATCCTTCAAGTAAGTTGTCATCGGTGCAAGCAATAAAAATTGCTCTCTAATATGTACTCCCTCCGTTCCTAAATATAGGGTGTATAGTTTTTGGCACGGAAATTAAAGAACTCACGTGGAGTGAAAATTTCACGAGTTTTGGGTGAGATTATACGTGACCAATTGACATCATAAAATAAAGGAGCTCTCCTTATATAAGGAAATATTATCAAATCCCTAAAAAATAGCCAAACGAGTGCTGGAATGCCATATACCTTATAATTTGGATTTTTTCTGAAAAAACTATACACCTTATATCAAGGAACGGAAGGAGTATGATCTATTAGTGTGTGGAAAATAAGCTTTGTACGAACCTGTGGTGAGGAAGACATAAAAGCGACAGACTGCATAATAAAGTTCTTTATCACAGGAGGCAATATAAAGTGACGTTCCTCCGCACTAAGAGGACACACATTCAAACCTCAAAAGGGCATGACAATCTCTGCTTCCCTCTGCGAAGGGCCTATCTTGTACCTTTACTTTTTACTCTTGTAAGAGTCATGGTGATCATCACCAATTCCCTTTTTGCCTTTGTCTTGGCTACCGTCACATGCATGGGAAAGATCTATATTCATATATAAACTTGGAGTTGAGTACTCATGCTTTATTATTGTTGACTTTACCCTTGAGGTAAACCATTGGGAGGCAAAACTATAAGCCCCTATCTTCCTTTGTGTCCAGCTGAAACTTTGACACTATGAGTACCACGTGAGTTGTAACAATTGTGGAAAACGAAAGAGATGATTGAGTATGTGGGTTTGCCTTACAAGCACTTATTTGACTCTTTCTGATGTTGTGATAAATTGCAATTGCTTCAATGACTATGGACTATTGCTGGTTACTTCTCGGTAAGGTTTTTGCTTCATGCTTTGCTTTGTGAAGGAATTATTACTTTCCCAAAATTATCTTTATGATGTATTGCTGTTCTATGTGTGATCATGATGCCCTCATGTCCGTATAATGTTTTATCAACACCTTCGTCCCCAAACATGTGGACATGTTTATGGAACTTGGTTTTCGCTTGAGGACAAGCGAGGTCTAAGCTTGGGGGAGTTGATACGTCCATTTTGCATCATGCTTTCATGTTGATATTTATTGCTTTTTGGGCTGTTGTATTACTTGTGGTACCATATTTATGCCTTTTCTCTCTTATTTTGCAAGGTTTATTTGAAGAGGGAGAATGAAGGCAGCTGGAATTCTGGACTGGAAAAGGAGCAAATCCTAGTCCACTATTCTGCACATCTCCAAATGCCCTGAAAATGTACGTGGATTTTTTCTGGAATATATTAAAAATACTGGGCGAAAGAACTACCGGAGGTGGGCCACCAGGGCCCCATAAGCTTGCCCACCGCCACCACCCCCCCTGGTGGCGTAGGGCAGGCTTGTGGGCTGCCTGAAGGCCCACTAGCCCCCCTCTTTTTCTATATGAAGCGTCCTGGTCTGGAAAAAAATCATAAGGGAGCTTTTTCGTGGTTTCGCCGCCGCCACGAGGTGGAACTTGAGAAGATCCAATCTAGAGCTCCGGCAGGACGATCCTGCCGGGGAAATTTCCCTCCCGGAGGGGGGAATCGTCGCCATCGTCATCACCAACACTCCTCTCGTCGGAGGGGAGGCATCTTCATCAACATCTTCATCAGCACCATCTCCTCTCCAATCCCTAGTTCATCTCTTGTAATCAATCTTCGTCCCGCGACTCCGATTTGTACTTGTAAGGTTGCTAGTAGTGTTGATTACTCTTTGTAGTTGATGCTTGTTGGATTACTTGGTGGAAGAGTTTATGTTCATATCCTTGATGCTATTCATTACACCTCTGGTCATGATTGTGATTAGGTCTTCTGAGTAGTTACTTTTGTTCCTGAGGACAATGGATAAGTCATGCTGATAATAGTCATGTGAATTTGATATTCGTTCGGTATTTTGATATGTTGGATGTTGTTTTTCCTCTAGTGATGTTTTGTGAACGTCGACTACATAACACTTCACCATATTTGGGCCTAGAGGAAGGCATTGGGAAGTAATAAGTAGATGATGGGTTGCTGGAGTGACAGAAGCTTAAACCCCAGTCTATGCGTTGCTTCATGAGGGGCTGATTTGGATCCACTAGTTTAATGCTATGGTTAGACTTTGTCTTAATTCTTCTTTTGTAGTTGCAGATGATTGCGAGAGAGGTTAATCATAAGTGGTATGCTTGTCCAAGTAAGGGCAGTACCCAAGCGCCGGTCCACGCACATATCAAACTATCAAAGTAACGAACACGAATCATATGAACATGATGAAACTAGCATGACAGAAATTCCCGTGTGTCCTCGGGAGCGTTTTTCCTCCTTTAAAACTTTGTTCAGGTTTGTCCATTGCTACAAAATGGATTGGGCCACTTGCTGCACGGTTGCTACTACTTGTTACTTGTTACTCTTTGCTTGCTACGTTTCACCTCGCTACACAATCACTTGTTACCGCTACTTTCAGTGCTTGCAGTTATTACCTTGCTGAAATCCATTTATTAGAGCCTTCTGCTCCTCGTTGGGTTCGACGCTCTTACTTATCCAAAGGACTATGATTGATCCCCTATACTTGTGGGTCATCATAGTTCTCATTTTTCTCCTTCGTTCTTTTCTTGCTAAGATATAGTTTCTATTCTTTCTAACGGAGGCTTAATGATGTTGCTCTCTTCAATATATCATTTTGTATTTTCAAGATCATGTTGTTCCCTTGCTCAATTTAGTTAGTTTGTTGTGAATTTTCTCAACGTCTGTCCATCTTATCGAATTTTTGTCTCCTTGTCCTACCGAAGTGCTGCCGAAATTTTCTGTGAATTCTTTCTTGTTTCTCATGTCATTCTTCATCTCTTTGGAACCTTCAAGGATCGTTGGGTTCACTTGTTTGTTTACCTCTTGCTTTCCCATCCTCTCCCCCTTTCATTCTTGGATCTCGGGTCGAGATCCTCTTGTAGTGTAGGAGAGTTGTGACATCTCGAGTTTGACGCTCCAGAAGATTTCCCCTTTATTCCATTGCTGGCGTTTTATTTGTCGCATCATCATCGCATATTGCGCATCATCCGCATTGCATCAGCACTCCGTTGGTGCCAGTTTTCAAATTTGCATACATTATTAGTTGTCGGTTCTCTCCGTTCTCGTCATTGCAGGTTTGAGTCCAACCACACTTGCACGCGCCCGCGACATCGTCGAATCCATGTTATAAAAAGCGTGTATAAAACTTCCTCTGGTTGGGTTGAAACTTGGCGTGCCGTATTATTTAGATATAGGTAGGATGTGTGCCAGTTTTCGTCGCGCTAGGAGTCCGTCTAATACCTGAACGGTCGACCGTAGCGGCACCGTCTTTGGTTATTCGTCGGACGTGTTTCAGTATTTTAAAACTTGTTGCCGGGTCGCTCGTTTTCCCTCTCGTCTCCAGCTAGCCACTCTACACAGCCACTTAGCCATCCCGCGTGTGAGACCATTCGATTCCGATCGTGCGGTTGAAACCGGGGCGAAAAACTGTTAAACCTAGCCCCCCTTCTCTATTTAAACAGCCCCACCTGCCTAATCTAGCCCCTCTCTCCATCTCCACCTCGTTTCCCATGCACACCAAACCCTAGCCGCCTCCCACCTTCTTTGTCCCGCCTTAGGTCGCCGTCGGCCGGATCCCCGCCAGATCCGCTTCCCTGTGGTATCCCCGTCGGTCCCGAGGCTGCAGCCGGCTGTCGCCCCGCGTGCTACCAGCCTGCGCCGCCGGTTGCCCTAGTTCGGGCGAGCAGGGAGCATGACCCGAGCATGTGTGGCTGGTGGGTTTCTAGCGCTCGTCCAGGCCCAGCTGCCTCAGCCTCCTCCTGCGCGCCGCGAGCCCAGATCCGCCCTAAGTCGGCCTGCTTCGCCTCTCCACCGCGCCGGCCTCTGGCCCAAGCTGAGCCCCTGCCAACCCCTCAATATCGCGCCCTGTGCGCTTGGTAACTACACAAACCCACCTAGGATTTGGCCCGTTGCAGCCGGTTCGGCACGATAGTGTTTTTAGGACTTTTTCGAATTTATTTATTTCAGAAAGATGCTAGATATTAAAAGGGAAAAACTGCTCTTCAGTCGGCGGAAAACTCCAACGCATCATTCGCCTCCCCTAAACAACACGTGTCCCTATGGTCCATCCACGTATCTCTTTCTAGCCTTATCTCTTCTTCAACCTCCTCCCTCCACTCATTTCTTCTCAGAGAGGGTCTGGTGGGAGGCCAGGAGGGGCGGGCTGACCGGGGCAAGGTGCGCCTTCGCCGTTGTTGAGAAGACCGCCAGTGGAAGGAGTTCAAGTGTATCTTTAGGTTGGATTTTTGGATCCCGTCTCCTACCTCTCCCTCTCTTACCTTTTCCTCTTCAGTTTTCTGCAACGCGGTCGTTGCTTCTGCAACGCATCCGTTGTTTCAGGAGTTCCGGTTGGATTTTTGGATCCCGTCTCCTACCTCTCCCTCTCCATTTATCTCTCTTCAGTTTTTTGCAACGCAGTCGTTTGTTGCAAAAATTCTACAACTAAGACGAAGAAAATTTCTGAAACATTATCTTTGTTGCAAAAATTTCTCCCGCAACAGTACCTGTGTTGCAGAAAGACAGAAATAAAATTCTGCAACAAAGCGATTGTTTCTGGAACTCAACCGTTGTTTCAGGAATTAATGGGTCCAAAGTTTATTTTTTGCAACAAAGCGATTGTTTCTGCAACTCGACCGTCGTTTCAGAAATTATTGGATGCCCGACAGGAGCCCCCCGCGCGCGGATCGGACGGCTACGCGCGTAGATCGGACGATCATTTAGGTGGAGGATGTTTTACTAAACATCCGCCGGTGGATGTGTAGCAGCCTCCATATTAAAATGCCCGTTTTTTTAAACCGCGTATCGAATCGTGACGTATTATATATGTAACTCGTGTTGAATTTCGCATAGATTATGAATTTGCAACTTGCATGCATGTTTGCAGAAGTTTGACTAGCCGTATGCCTAGGTTTGCATGCTGTCCTAATAGGGAATTATCCCGTATTTGTTTTTGCGCGTGTCCGGATTGTTCCAACCCCATAGATGAAATTCTCATGTTATTAGGGATCTTTTTCCATGTATTTTAGATTAGTTGTTTGCATTTTTGCATGTAGGTTCCGTCGCTAGTTTGTTATATCATGTTTAGGACATATTCTCACATTTACATGTGGCGGTATTTTTATTTTGCAACACCACATGTTATATATGTTTTCGGGGTAGAAAAATCCATAGTATTTAACTGTGCATTTAGTTTAACTTTTGAGCCAGTTAGTGCGCGTGATATTTTGCCATGATGCCCTTTTGTTTATTTTGTGGGATTTATTCCGTGCATAATTTGAAGGAGTGGTCACCTAGAGATATGCCCTTGGATGTGTAGGCTAGGCTCTGGTAATTTTGGTTGCAATAGAAATCTATGTTTAGGTGTTGTTTGCTTGTTCTCAACATGCTAGGAAAAGTGATGATTTGGAGATGCTGAAATATTTCTAAGTCTGAAATCTGTTATATTTTGTTGTTGTCTTTCCATGAGTTTATCTGGTGATCTGTAGCTCTTTTGAGGTTGGTGTAATGGAGTTAGTTGTAGTCCTTCAGATTCTCTAGGATGCTGTCAATTTTCATGTCATTTGGTTCCCTGTAGCATATAGTTTTGTTGCTATTAATATGCCTTGAGATCGAAAACTGCACTGTCATAAACTGATATTTTCACTAAGTCTAAAACTGTGTGTCAGATGCCATTTTGTGAGTTCTTTTCCTAGCTATCCATGCTTCCATGCTAAATTTTATTAGTAGTATGTTGTAGTGCATCTTTTCCTCTACTGTATCATGCCTTGGTTGAGCATTTTGGATTTGTGTAGCTAGTTGTTCGAGGGCGTAGAAAATGCTATGTGGCTGATTTTGGCACATTATGTCTATTTCTTATTTAGCTTGTAGTTGTTGAACCGTTGCTCCGTTTTGATCTTGGCCTATATGAAACTGGCTTAAAATCTCTTGTAGTTTCATATTATGTTGCTGCCTTCTTGGTTTGGGCTGTTGTGGATGCCATTTGCATACATATTACATTCATGGCATCATATCTTGCGGTGATAATAACTTTTGAACCGTAGCTCCGTTGGAGCTGTTCTCTATGTGTAAATTGATTGGAACGACGCGTAAAATCCCGTGAACCCATTTATTTTGCTGTTTAACAAATATTTAAACGTGTTAGTTCATATCTGGACAGAATTATAAATTAACGTATCAGATCAGTCCGGAGATGCTATATGTCATTTTCGACCTCATTTAAAATGACTAGATAGGTAGCTTATTTACGCTTCACCTCTTATCATGTTTACCCACATTTAATATTGCCATGTACCTAATCGGTATAGAACTAAATAATTCGTATGTGGAGTTTCATCAATATGCAACTCATTGCATATAGAACTTCACTTAATGTGTAGTGTTTGATTGTTGTGAATTGCCATGTCATGTATTGCATATATTCAACTGATCATGCATCATATGTGGATTGCATCTTGTCGTGCATGTGACATGCTGAATACCGTGTTGATGCTTGTTTCGTCTCGATAGAGTTCCGTAAGCGTTTTGGAATTTGAGGACCCGTTCGACTACATCGGTTTGTCTGCTTCACGGAGTCCTTCTTCTTCCAAGCGGGATCTCAGGCAAGATGACCATTTACCCAGATACGATTACTATCAGTGCCATGCTAGTTTTACCGTTTCTATCATTATGTCTCGCTGCCTACCACCTGTTAAATATTAGCCTCTCAACATTGCCAAAACCTTCCTCTGTTCACAACCTAGCAAACCACTCATTGGCTATGTTACCGCTTGCTTAACTATGTGATAGCTTTGCTAGTTGCAGATTTAGTTGCTTCCATGTGATAACACGGGTTCCTTGATATATCACCATATTAAATGCTATTTGAATTAATGCACCTATATACTTGGTAAAAGGTGGAAGGCTCGGCCTTTCTAGCCTGGTGTTTTGTTCCACCTTTGTCGCCTTAGTTTCAGTTACCGGTGTTATGTTCCATACATGAGCGCTCCTAACATGCTTGGGGTTGTTATGGGGACCCCCTAGATTCTTGTTTTAGGATAAAGCTCGGCTGGCAAGGACCAACATTGGTACTATATTTTCCCAACATAATAATACTGTTAATATTGAAAAGCATTGGGCGTCATGAACCCGAGGAGTAATTCTACACAATACAGGGAGGGCCAGTGCTGATGGTGCTGGTCCAAAACAGAGCCACTTGCGGGGCCACCCGGGGCAACTCGGGGGATTTCTTTCCGGCTACCGTACGTATTGCTTTTCTGTCGTGTCCTGAGAACGAGATACACGACTCCTATCGGGATCGTCGACACGTCGGGCGGCCTTGCTGGACTTTTTTTACATCTATCGAGCGTCTCGTTCGAGGGATTCCGAGGATGCTTTGAGCTAAACTCGGGATTGAGGTTTTCCAATAGGGATCCGAGGCGATCACGGGTTTCCCTGATCGAGGTCATTCCGTTGCAGCGTGTGGTTGTTTGTGATGGACTAGTTGGAGCACCCCTGCAGGGTTAAATCTTTCGAAAAGCCGTGCCTGCGGTTAAGTGGCAACGTGGAAACTTTGTTTAACACTGGTTCTAGATAACTTGAAGTTAACTTAATTAAAACATGCCAACTGAGTGTGTAACCGTGACTGCCTCTTTCGTGAGTTCCTTCTCCGATCGAGGATACGGCGGGGTTATGTTTGACGTAAGTAGGTGTTCAGGATCATTCATTTGATCATCAATAGTTCACGTCCATTATGCGTAGATCTTCCCCCTCTTTATTCTTGTACTCGTAAGTTAGCCACTAAATAAATGCTTAGTCGCTTGCTGCAGCCTCACCACTTTACCATACCTCACCCATTAAGCTTTGCTAGTCTTGATACCTTTGGAAATGATATTGTTGAGTCCCCTGTGGCTCACAGATTACTACAACACTAGTTGCAGGTACATGTAAAGGGTTACTTGACGCGAGCACTTTGATTGTTCATTTGGATTTCTTCTTCGTCATCATCGATCTAGGATGGGTTCCAGGTCGGCAGCCTGGGATAGCAAGGATGGACGTCGTTCTTTTCTCGTTTGTTTTCGTCTGTAGTCGTACCCTGCTCTTCTTTGTGATATTTATGTATTGTACTGATGAGACTCTGATGTAACTTGTGGCGAGTGTAAGCCAATTCTATATATCTCATCTTTTTAGTACATGTACTTGTAACCATATCCATTCTTGCGACACGACGAGATGCGCTTCTATCCCTGTCGAGGCCCTCGTGACAAAATAAGGATAGGATCGCATCTTGGGCGTTACAGTAGCGCCTGATTTCGTCTCAAGCTGCGCTTGGCGATTTCTATGGTTGCACGGAACGCGGCAAGGAGCCTTGCCGGTAGTTGCCGGCAAGCTCCCAGATAATGCAAAGGCGAATCATACAAAGAATAGAATCGGAACAAGGGAAAACAGTCTTTTCATTCATTTGTTTGGGATACTCTCAAACATATTACATGGATGATATGATCTACTCTAACCTAGAACTTTTGTCTTTGGCAAGGAACTACGCTCGCCGAAGTGAAGTTCAAGAAGACAAAAAGGGGGATCCTGCGGAGCGGCCAGGGCTAGCTCCCCAGGACCAGCACTGTGCCGACGAGAACGAGATCGGCCCCGACAAGAGCCACCTACAGACAGAAGAAGACTCTGAAGACCAAGGCTGAGGAGCTGGTGGATTCAGAAGGAGTTGGGTGAGAAAACCCATTGCAAACCCTCCCAGCTTATAGGAAGGGGCACGGGGGCTATCCTCCCTTGCTCCAGAAGCCACCATCCCTCTCGCCCAATCGCTCATGCTCACGGGCAAACAGGGAACCGCCCCGCTGCACCAATGCATGCACGGGTGGCCCCGACCACTACTGCGCCATTTAAGGCCACGTCTGCCACCTGTCCATCCATGATGCGCATGCCACATACGTGGCAGAGGCGTTTCAGGAGGTGGAAAGGCTAGTACGCGCACAACCCACCACTTCGCGCGTCCATGGCGCGACATGGGGAAAAGCAACCGCCAACAAATCCAGCCATGAAAGCCCGTGCATCTCTCTGGGCCTGGCCCAACAACGCTTCGCATGCGTGTGTGGCCCAGGCCCAGGGGCTCCTGTCAGTGCACTAAATACCGGGGTCCCTAGTGTCCCAGACTTGTGCACGCGCGTGAAGAGCCCCTGCCGGCAGGGCATGGCAGGACCCAGTCAAGATGCAACCCCCAAGATTATCAAGGCCCGGAAAAGCCTGCCTTGCCGGGAAGATGACCAAGGCCGCACCCATTTGGGGGGCACGATGAAATCTCCAAGTACGAGACCCTGGCTAGCTCCCTTGCCGGGATGATGACTCAAGCCCCTGAAAAGCTCCCTTGCCAGGACTAAGACTCAAGGCCCCGGCAAGCTCCTTGCCGAGATGACGGGCCTAGCCACTGGTGGGCAACCGCCCTTGCCACAGTGCCATCGCCCACCAAATGCCAGTGCATCCCGCATGCGCCAGTGCAGGGTCCATGTGTGGAAACACCTGGATACGTGTCTTCACCAGCACATCACCGACAAGGACAAGACATGCACTAGATAAACCTGACGGTAGTATATGGATAAGCACCGCCCCAGGTTCACTGTAACTCCTCATGAACCTACCACCGAGCACTGTAGGTGACCCCTTTGCCTATAAAAGGAGGCTCTTAGCTCATTTTGAAGGGGTTAGACTCTTTGGATGTTGACCCATAAGACAGTCATAAACGGTCACTATAACAATTGACAACAAAATGCTTAATACAACCAGACAAGAAAGATGTAGGGTTTTACTTGTAAGCGGCCCGAACCTGGGTAAAAAGGCTTGCCGAATGCTGATTGTTAGCTCTGCTATTCATGTCACCTTTCCCCGCCCTATGATCAGAAGGGTTTCTTGTTAATTCCCATAGGTGTCGACCTCGCATCCGCCAACACTTTTCGGGTTAAAAATGTCGGCGCCACTTACGAGCGCATGATGCAGATATGCCAGGAAAAACAAATCGGCAAAACCATGGAGGCATACGTGGACGATGTAGTCGTCGAGAACCTCCATGTCAGCCAACTCCTAGACGATCTCAGAGAAACGTTTTCCAACCTACGGGCATATGACATACGGCTTAATCCGAAGAAATGCGTCTTCGGAGTCCCAGCCGACAAACTCCTTAGGTTCATAGTGCCATAGCATGGAATCAAGGCCAATCCGGCCAAAATCCGAGCTTTGTCCGAACTTTCTATCCCAACAAAGCTACCGCACGTCCAAAAATTGGCACACTGCATGGCGGCTTTAAGCCGGTTCATCTCTCGCCTCGGCGAGAAGGCGCTCCGGCTCAACAGGTTGATGTAGAAGACTAAGAACTTAAAATGGCCCGAGGATGCCACGATAGCCCTGGAGGAAATCAAAACGCTACTAGCGAGGACCCCTATACTCGCTGCACCTTACCTAGGGGAACTGATGCTGCTATACATATAAACCACTAATCAAGTGGTCAACGCGGTCCTCGTCGTAGAACGAGAAGCTGAGGGTAACCAATTACGGATACAAAGACCTGTCTACTACGTATCCGAGGTACTTACCCCATGCAAGACCACATACCCGCACTTCCATAAAATCGCTTACACGATGTTCATGGCTTCGCGCAAACTCATAAACTATTTTCAGGAGAGCGCAGTCATGGTGACATCGGAAGTACCCGTGAACGATATAATTAACAACAAGGATGCTACCGGCTGGATTGCAAAGTGGGCCAACGAGTTGCTGCCGTTTGAGATCACCTACAAGCCACGAAGAGCTATCAAATCTTGAGTGTTGGCCGACTTTTTTGCAAAATGGATGGAGGCTAAACTCCACAAAAAGTATAGCGCTTATGCTCATTGGATCATGTACGTTGATGAACCCTTGCCTGACTAGGAGCCAGGGTAATCATCACATCTCCTACCCGGGACAATGTACGGTACGTGCAACAGATTATGTACACCCACTCCAACAACACAGTCGAATACGAAGCCATATTGCTTGGTCTTCGGATGGCAGTCTCAATGGGTATACAACGGCTTGAGCTACGAGGAGACTCTAACCTCGCCATATCACAAATTAACGGCAAATTCAATGCCAAAAACACGAAGATGGCAGCGTACAGAGACGCCATACTCATGATATAGACACGATTCAAGGGATTGGAATACCATCATGTCTCAAGAGAAAATAATCAAGCTGCGGACGTTCTCGTCCGCTTAGGCGCAACAGGCGACCCCGTCATCAATAACATATACCTGGAAAGGCTCTTTAAGCCATTCGTGGTATGGCATGACGAGTCTGGGAGCTGAATAGCCAATTTTATGGAGCAAACTGTACCCCCCGCCATAGCCCAGCAAGATGATCAAGTCCTTGATACGTCCCGAACGGATCTATAATTTCTGCTTGTTTCATGATCTTTTGGGTGACATTGTTATACATTTTGCTACATTTTTATATCATTTTACACATATTTGGACTAACCTACTAACTCAATGCACCCAGTGCCAGTTTCTGTGTGCTGATGTCTATTTTGAAGGGGCTTTTACCCAATTTTCCGAAGCCCGAAAAATTCCAGGAAAAATATATAAAAATCAGCAAAACAGAAGCTTTCGGATCATCGAAGATGGGTCAGAGGAGGGCGAAGCACTGCCCATGCGACCTGCTGGCGCGGCGAGGCCCTAGGCCGCGCCAGGAGGCCGCCTTGGTGGGCCCCACCTCCTTCGGTGCCCTCCTTTGGCCTATATTTAGAGTCCTGAGAGGAAACCCTTCCAGAACTTCCAGAATTGCGAATTTCTCCATCATTCCACCGCCGCAGCGCTTCCGAGATCGGGAGCGTCAGGAGACCTCTTCCCGGCACCCTGCTGGAGGGAGGATTGACCTCTGGGAGCTTCGCCACCGACATGGACGCTTCCCGGGCATGTCGTGAGTAGTCCTCCTTGGACCATGGGTCCATGACCAGTAGCTATGTGATGTCTTCTCTCCAATCTTGTGCTTCAATGGTTAGTCCTTGTGAGCTACCCTACATGATCAAGGCATCTATGTAATTCTATTCCTATTGCTATGCTCGGTCTGTTGGGATCCTATGGATTATGAGATTATGTTTAGATTGTTATGAGTTATATATTTGATTATCCTTTTATATTATCTTCCTTAGTGATTCATGCATGTTCTCTGTTGCTATTTATTGCTTTGGCCGAGTAGTAGATTGTAACTCCAAGAGGGAGCGTTATGCATGATTGTGGGTTCATGCCCCTCGATGTCTAGCTTGAGTGACAGAAACATGAGACTAGGGGAGGTGTTGTTGCCACCAGGGATAAAACAACGGTGCTTGTGACCATGGTTGCAAGGATTGTTTACCTTACGCATAGTTCGTTAATGCAGTTGTCCGTTGCTTTGAGTTTAAACTTCGGGTGGGGCTCGCAACTTAATACCAGAGAGATGTTCTGGATAGATATCTCAAGGTGGATGATTAGTAAGTAGATGTTGATGAATAAACGGTCTACTTGGCTTGGCGTACTGCCCATTACTATTGAACCTCTAACTATCAAGTAGCATAATTAGCATCGCGGTGCGTTCATAATTCTGTCAATTGCCCAACTGTGATTTGTTTACCAAAGCATAGTTGTTTATCGTCTTTTGGGAGAGAGACAGCACCAGTGAACATCATGTGACTCCGATCCATATCACCGTCATTGTTTACACCTCCATCATTTACCACTTTCATTTACTCTCCCGTTGCAATCTCTATTACTTTCCCGCTTGTGTTTAGATCCTTTGCAAACTACAATGCCGGAGGGATTGGAAACCTCTTTGTACTCATTGGGTGCAAAGTATCTGTGTGTGTACAGGTCCACGTCTTCTGCTAGCGCCAAGGTGGAAGACACCTACTTGTTGAGCCTAGAAGTCCTCTTGGTTCGATAAACCTTACAGTTCCTGTGTGTGGGAAAACTTGTTGCTGACTACATCACAACCTTCCACTTGGGGTAAACAAATAGGTGAGAGAAGTATATACATCATCTCATCATCAAGCAAAGTTTTCCGGCGCCGTTGCCGGTGACTCCAGTCTTCAAGATAGGGGAGTTGCACGCTATCTTTTACCTTGCTTTTTAGTCTTGTTTGTTTGCTTTCTAGTTTTTTCCTTAGAGTCTTATACCAAAAACCACAAAAAACTAGTTACTTTCTTCTTGCTTGTTGCTGCTATTATGGGTTCCACTGAGAACACTAAGTTGTGTGACTTCACTAGTTAGGCTTTTGGAAAACTGCACTCTTAGTTCGTTGCTTGGGGAAGGCCGCTTTACCACACCCGTGGTAGAGAAGTCTCCTCCACCTATTGAATGTATCCCATTCAAAATACCACTTGGGATAATTGAAATAATTAAGGATGATTGTTATGCAAGAGATGGAACAGTCAATCCTAATATTCATTTGTTGAAACTTACAGAACTTTGTGAGTTGTTTAAGATTTCAGGTTTGACAAGAGATGGAGTCATGAGGAAATTATTTGCCTTGTCACTAAAAGGAAAAGCGTTGGAATGGTATAGGCTACTACATTATTCTCACCTACGGTATTTGGAAGAGATTCAGTCTCTCTTTTACTCCAAGTTTTATCCTCTTCAAGAAGTCCATGTGGATCATGGTAACAATGCTTGATGTGATACTTATACTTTTTAGTTTATTCACGATACCACTGAAAATTATTATGAGAAGGGAACATATGCTTATAGATATTTCAACAATATCAAGTTCCCTCTCTTTATGTTGAAGGTTTTGAAGCTGCACTTGTTTTGCCTTCCTATGTGTATTGCTTTGTGCTTCAATGATTTTTTCTATTGCAACATTGCTATGCATAGGAAGCATGTTAGACTTAAATGTGTTCGGTATTTGCTTCTTGATGCTCTCTTTTGTTCTACAACTCTTATTCCTATGAGAGCATCATTAAAATGTTAAGCCTATCTGTATGGCTATAAAGAAAGAGCTCTAGGGAGACAACCTTGGTTATCTTTACATTGAGTTTTTACTTTCAGTTTTAGTGGTGTTAGTGCTTGTTACTACTGTAGCAACATCATTGTATCTTTATTTTTAAGTTTTGTGCCAAGTTTTAGCCTCCGATTGCAAGAAATTTCAAAAATTGTGACATGTTGTCCAAAAACAGATTATGTTTGCTTGACGGAAATTTCGTCAAAAATCACTAGATCTGAGTTTTTGATCTGAATTTTTTTGAAAGCATGATCTATATAATTTCCTTTCTAGCATATGTTTTGAGTTTGTTTATTTGAGTTGCATAAGTGCCCCCAATAAATTATTAACTAACTGTTGTTCTGTTTTTCATAGATTCTTCCATGTTTTGTGTTTCCATTCTTTTGTGAATCCTAAGCTTGCTTTTTATTTGCAAAAACCTTTTGTAAATCATGAGAAGTAGTAGATTTTCACGAAAATATTTATTTCAAGAAGGTAATGAATTATTTTATTAAGGGTACTAACCACTCTAATCAGCTTATGATGAGTTTTGTATAAAGGGAGTTTTCAAGTATGCGATGTGAGATGATGAAAGAAGATACAGGAGTGTCAAGTGCTCAAGCTTGGGGATGCCCCCATGCACCCCAAGAAATATTCAAGGAGACTCAAGCGTCTAAGCTTGGGGATGCCCCCGTGCATCCCCTTCTCTATGAACAATCGTCAGTTCGTCCATGTCCATGCTATATTTTTATCACTTCATATGTTATGTGCTATGCTTGGAGCGTCCCGCTAT